>NC_142070.1:4090000-4277500 GCF_059756535.1 Pantherophis guttatus
TGAAATGTACGCAATGCGCCTTGTCTGAATGCCGCAATTCTGAACACACACACACAAAAAAAAAGGGGGGGGGAAGAGAGTTGTGAAAATATATGTCTAGAAGTAGTCCTTGACTTATGACAAATGAGCCCCCAAATTTCTGTTGTTGAACAAGACAGTGGCTTGTTTGTTTAGTTTAGTTTTATTAAATTTGTATACCGCCCTACTCCCGAAGGACTCAGTGCGGTGAACAGGCACAGGATAAAATACAGAAATGCAAAAGTTAAAAACAATTTAAAACCAAATTAAATAATTTAGCCCACGACAATTAAAATCCCAATAAATTTAAAACAAATTAAAATTTCAATTTAAAATTTAAAAGAAAGGGGAGAAAAACTAGGCCAGGCCGGCTTGCTGGAATAAGAGGGTCTTAAGAGCACGGCGGAAGGTGCGCAGATCTGGGATCCTCCGTATCTCCGGGGGGAGCTCGTTCCAGATAGTGGGTGCCCCCACAGAGAAGGCCCTCCCCCGGGGGCCACCAGTCGACACTGCTTGGCTGATGGCACCCGGAGGAGCCCCTCTCTATGAGAGCGTACCTGGCTACCTGGAAGACTTATAATTTAATGCGCTACCTATTTCCCAATCTTGATCCCTTGAAGGCGTGTGGACTTCAACTCCCAGAATTCCCCAATTGCCAAGGTTGAGGAACACTTGAGTCATGCTGGCTAGGGAATTCTGGGAGTTGAAGTCCATACACCTTAAAATTGTCAAGGTTGAGGAACACTGAGTCATGCTGCCTAGGGAATTCTGGGAATTGAAGTCCATACACCTTCAAGTGGCCAAGGTTGAGAAACACTGAATCATGCTGGCTAGGGAATTCTGGGAGTTGGAGTCCACACGCATTCAGGTTTCCAAGGTTGGACACCCCTAATTTAAAGGAAAGAGAGCTGACACCATTTTTCAGAGAACTGGCAGTGAATCTAATACAGTCCAAACTTCCCATTGCTAAGCGAGATGGTTGTTAAGTGAGTTTTGCCTCCTTTTACCACCTTCCTTGCCACAGTTGCTAAGTGAATCACCGCAGGTGTTAAGGTACTAACACAGTTGTTAAGTGAATCTGGCTTCCCCATTTGACTTTGCTTGTCAGAAGGTCGCAAATGGGGATCACATGACCCCGGGACCCTGCAACAGTCGTAAGTTCATGCCAGTTGCCAAGCATCTGAATTGTGATCATGTGACTATGGGGATGCTGCAATACTTGTAAGTGTGAAAAACGGTCATAAGTCACTTTTTCAGCAGTGTTGTAACTTTGAAAGGTCACTAAATGAACTGTTGTAAGTAGAGGAACGCCTGTACAGCACACTCAAACCGATATGCTCCCTTATAATTATTTCTCTTTTCCACTCTCAGAAAAATGACAAGCTGTAGGTCACTTTGAAGAAAATGAGGTTAGGTAAACCAAGTTAGATCTGCACTGTAGGTATATTTTTAGATAATTTCTAGCACTTTCCAGTTTGGGACCCTGGAGAATTTGGAACACAAGGTCAACTAAACAAGAGAATATTGTTAAAAAATGGTCTTTCTAAGGTTCCAGATTTTAAAAAAGCACATTATTCAGTTATAACTGTATCTTCCTTCCTTCCTTCCTTTCCTTCCTTCCTTCTTTCCTTCCTCTTTTCCTTTCCTGTTTCTCTTTCTGACTGTTTTTCTGCCTTTCTCTTTTCCTTCTTTCCTTCCTTCCTTTTCTTTTTCTTCTTTTCCTTTTTTCCCTATCTCGCTCTTTATTCAGCTTTGTGTTTTCCTTCCTTCCTGCCTCTTTTCCTTTCCTGTTTCTCTTTCTGTTTTTCTGCCTTTCTTTTCCTTCCTTCCTTCCCTTTTTCTTCTTTTCCTTTCTTCCCTCTCTCTCTTTATTCAGCTTTGTGTTTTCCTTCCTTCCTTCCTTCTTTTCCTTTCCTGTTTCTCTTTCTGTTTCTCTGCCTTTTTTCCTTCCTTCCTTTTCTTTTTCTTCTTTTCCTTTCTTCCCTATCTCTCTCTTTATTCAGCTTTGTGTTTTTCTTCCTTCCTTCCTTTCCTTCCTTCGTTCCTTCCTTCTCCCTCAAACAAATTCAGCTGTTTCTTCTCGGAAAGCAACTTCCAAAGAGGAATCAAGGTTTAGCAAAAAGTATAAATATCTGAAAAGAAAAAAGGAAACAATTTGCGCTTGTTCTCTTCCTTTCATCTTCCTCTTCATTTCTCCTGTCCTCTCACTACCACCACCACCCCAAATTAGTTCAGGATTTTATTGAACAGCACATTCTGCCTTCCAATCTGTTTTTTTTTACAGGTTGGTGCCGTTTCCCAAACATCTAGCAATTCCCAAAGAGATCCAGAGCCCCCTCATTCCGTTATTTCATTGAATGGAACACTCGGAAAATCCTTAGGATGCTTTTTTTTCAGTCACTGGGAAAATGAGGATAAAACCATAAATGTTAAAAATAGAAGTGATCAAAGACAAGATAAACAGGCCAAAAGAAAAGAAAAGGAAAAAAAAAAGGCCGAGTTATCTCAAAAGAGGGGAAAAAAACAGCCTCTGGATTATTATTATTCCAGAATAATTCCACACAATATCATCGCGATAACGTAATGAAGAATTTCATTGACCATCCCAAAATGATTTTCTAGCTGTTCTGTGTCCCTGCTAAAAAGTATTCTTAAATCAGCTAAATGTTGGAAATGTCACCAGTTACCAGGATCTTATTATCATACATGATGGACACGCCCAGAAGCTAAAAATTATTGGAGTAAGATTAAGATATGGCTAGAAGAAATGATACAACAACGTACTGATTTAAAACCGGAGCTGTTCCTATTGGGTATCCTTCCAGAAAAAATTAGTAAAGAAAAGATATATTTGATTATTCATGTAATAACAGCAGCGAGGATTGGAAAGCAGCAGCGCAAAACTGGAAAGCAGAGAAAATATCTCTGGAAGAGGAAGTAATTAAGAAAATTTTACATTGTGCAGAAATGAATAGATTAACTTTGAGAATTAAAGAAAGAGAGGATTCAGAATATTTTAAGATATGGGGTCAATTCTACCATTGGTTAGAAAAGAGATACAGATAAACAAATTAATAGTTTATGTAGAGTTTGGTATAATTAAAATATTGTATTGTTGAAGAGAGGTTGTAATAGATTAAGAGAAAATGAAGAAAGAAGAAACAACAAGGAGATGAAGCCATTGAAGAAACACCGAGATGACACACGAAAAGAAAGTGTTTGTTTGTGTATAAAATAAAATAAAATTTTTAAAAAAGAAGTATTCTTATGTACTTGCTACTGTTTTCCAAGAAAGACACCAAAAGCTGTTCTTAAAATTGTTTTTGTGGTGTTGTGAGAATGCAAGCGCTTTTCCAAAACCGCAAAGACCACCAAAAGTCGCAGCTACAATTTTCTACTTAGAAAACCGGGTGGGTACCAATCGCTGAATTATGGTTACACAGTGGAAGTAGAAAATTTCAAACCTTCCTCGCTTTGAGGATAACCATGATTAACATTTCTGGGAGAGCGGCAAGCCCACAATGGCTGAGGACATCACAAAACAGAACCAACACACACAAAAACCGGTCTCCCCCCCAAGAAACGAATGCGGTTAACCTCAAAGCTTTAAGTCCACAATCAGCTACAATGCAACACCTCAGTTTGGGGATATTTTATTTCCTGGAGCCTCAAACAAATCAAGTTTTGACATCAATCAGAAAACAGGATGTGGCATCTACCTCCAAGAAATGCAAAATTCACTGCAGGTTTTCGTTGGTGCAGGAGTGTGTAACTCAACTTATAATGGGTGTGTCTGTGTCTATGTGTTGTGTGTTGTGCATTCTCTGCAATTCATCGTTTCAGCAGCACCCAAAAATGAACAATCACTGCTCCCGGGAAAGGCCCAATGTAGGTAGTCCTCGCCTTACGACCATAACTGAAACCAGAATTCCTGTCGGTCAGTGAGGCAGTTGTTCGGTGAGTCGCGCCCGATTTTACAGCCGTGGGGTTTTTTTTTAGCCATGGTTGTTAAGCAAATCGCAGCGGTTCACTGAGTAAATCACATTTATTTTATTTATTTTATTTTTATTTCTTTTTATATGCCGCCCTTCTCCGGAGACTCAAGGCGGCTTACAATGCGTTACATGTCACTAACTTAACAACTGCAGTGATTCGGTTAACAACCATGGCATGAAAGGCCGTAAAAAGAGGCAAAACTCAGTTTAACAGTTTAGCAACGGAAATCTGGGGCTCAGCTGTGGCCGTAAATCAAGGACTATCTGTACACCAATTTCAGAATCTCTTCTTGTGTTTGTTAGTTACCTGCAGCAAACAGGTACACACCTCCCGTACAGGTGGCTATTGATGTTGGCAGGATGTCAGTTTTACAGAGAAAACAAAGACGCAGTGGGGGGAAAAAAACCCCACACCTTCCCATGGATGATCCCCACAGATGAATCAGGAAGGAACCCCACTTTCTAGGGCAGTGATGGCTAACCTTTTTGCCGTCGCGTGCCAAAAATGGGGGGAGCAGGGCAGGTTGCGCGTGCCCACAGCCGTAATTCAATGCCCCCTGCACCCCCACGCATGCGCGACCCCCCACGCTCCTCCCGCTTTTGGCATGCAAATGCAGAAAGGTGGGCCCGGTAAGCCCGTTTTTCGCCCTCCCCAGGTTCCAGAGGCTTTCTTGGAGCCTGGGGAGGGCAAAAACGGCCTCTCCCCCCCCCCAGAGGCCGAGAACGCCTTCCCAGAGCCTCCGCGTGAGCCCTGTACTTACCTGGCATCCAAAATGGGCTGCATGGAGACCCCTGGGAGGAGAGGACGGCATGGGTGGGGCCAGCTGAAAATCAGCTGGCCGGCACGCACATCCGTGCTGGAGCTGAGCTAGGGCAACAGCTCGCGTGCCCACAGATATGGTTCTGCGTGCCACCTGTGGCACGCGTGCCATAGGTTCGCCATCACGGTTCTAGGGAAAAGCCCGCAGGTACCTGTGGGTGTTTTTGATTGGCACCCCCCCCTCCGCGAAGCTGTTTCGTTCAGCCAAGAGATGCCAGCTTCCAGTTTCTCTCTCTCTCTCTCCCCCTTTTTTTGTCGCCAAGATCATTTGCAAGCCAGGAATGTTGCAATTAAAAAGAAAAAGAAAAAGAAAATACATGTTTACTTGAAAAGAGCTCGGCACTATCGGACGCACTTGTTCAAGGAGCGCAACGAGATGGGTTAGCCCGGAAGGTCAAATCGGGCACCAGGGAACAGATCACAGTTGGAATCCACACTTTGCACAGTGTGCGTGTGCGTGTGTGTGTGTAAAAAGCTAATTATATGGCTCAACAAGTTACAGGGAGAGGGGCAGGGGGTGGGCTCCAAGTTTGCCTCCTGGGAAAATTCCAATTTTTGTCTCCAAAATTTCTTAGCGCCAAAGGCAGCCACCCGGACTAGAAATACTAAAAACAGCGCATGTGTACGTCCCAAACGAAAAGCAGATTAAAAGGGCAGCAAATGCGGATTAATAGAACTACGGGTAGTCCTGGACTTACGACAGTTTGCTTAGTGGCCGTTCGAAGTTACAATCACTGAAAAAAGTGACTTATGACTGCTTTTCACACTTATGACCATTGCAGCAACACACACACACACACACACACACACACACACACACACACACACGGTGACGTGATTTACATTCGGATGCTCCGACCACTGATTCATATTTATGACAGTCCCGGGGGCGATGTGATTCCCCCTTTTGCTACCTTCTGATAAGCAAAGTCCATGGGGAAGCCTGATTCGTGTGGCTCCCTTAACAACTGCAGTGATTCACTTAGCAACGGTGGCAAGAAAGGTTATAAAAAGGCGGCAAACTTCGCTGAATCAAATCAATTAAAAAAAATAAGAGTTGGAAGGACTTTAGAGGTCTTCTAGTCCAGCCCCCTGCTCAAGCAGGAGACCCTATGCCAGTGATGACTAACCTTTTTGCCATCGCGTGCCTGAAGGTGGGGGAGGGTGTCACACGTGCACGTGCCCACACCCATAATTCTATGCACCCCGCCTCCACGTCTGCACACGCGACACCCCCCCCCCCCGCTCCTGGCACGCGATGGCCTGGTAGGCCCGTTTTTCTCTCTCACCTGGCTCCAGAGCCTTTCTAGGAGTCTGGGGAGGGCAAAAACAGCCTCCCCCTCCCCAGAGGTCCTCTGGAGGCCGAAAACGGCCCGTTTGCTAACTTCTGGTCCCACTGGAAGTTGGCAAATGGGCTGTTTCTGGCATCTGGAGGACCTCCGGGGGGTGGGGAAGGCTGTTTTCGCCCTCCCCAGACTCCTAGAGAGATTCTAGAGCCAGGTGAGAGAGAAAAACGGGCCTTCCCCACCACCCCCCGAGGCCTTCCAGAGGCAGGAAACAGCCTGTTTCCCTATTTAAGGTGGGCCCAGAAGGCCCGAAAATCAGCTGGCTGGCGCGCGCATGCCCGCCGGAGCTGAACTCGCATGCCCACTGATATGGCTACACGTGCCACCTGCAGCATGCGTACCATAGGTTCGCCATCACGGCCCTATACCATTTCAGACAAGGGGCTGTCCAGTCTCTTCTTCTTTTGCTTAGCAATACAAATTTTGGGCTCAGTTGTTGTTACAAGTCTAGGACTTACCTTTAATAACTCAAGTATAAAATTAGAAAATCGCTTGCTGGTTGCACATCAACCATATTGAGTGTTTTCCGTTTCACTTGTATTTTTTTCCCAAGAGAAATGACGAAACATTTTAAGAAATCTGTGGCCCAGGTGCTAAAGCCCTTAATTTTTCTACAAAAGATTTTTTTTTCTTTTTTCGTTTCCTTTTAACCCAGGACAGAATCGCGCTTAAGGAAGATGGCAATGGCTCCATTCCTGGATTTCTTAATTCAATCTTAAATCTTTGCCTTGTGCCAAGGGGGGTGTGGGGGTGTGGAGAGAAATGAATAAATACACTTCCAAGCAGGAAAAAGGCTCCAGATGCCGTATAATTATCCAGGATAGGCGGGCTTGTTAAGTCACCCCGCCGGTGTCAGCCCTACAATTTCTCTTACACATTTAACAGGACTCGGTTTCCCAAAACGAATAATTAGCTGCAATATTTCACAGAATGGGGTGAAGGGCTCCTCCTAAAATTCAGAACAGCTTGCATAGACAGGAGAAACCAAGTCTGTAACCAGCGCTTGGGCTAAATCAGGAGTCGGCAACCTTAAACACTGAAGGTCCTAACCAGAAGCACCCCCCCCCCTATTCAATTCTGGAGCTGACCTGAAGTCCGGTTCCCCCACCATAGTCTTCTCCTAGCGCGGCGTCCTTTTTCCTCTGCCGACCGGAAGTCCGGTTCCCCCACCATAGAGTCTCCTCCTAGCGCGGCGTCCTTTTTCCTCTACCTGTCCTAACCGAAAGCCCTATCAATTATGGAGCTGACCAGAAAAACTGCCCCTTGCTATAGAGCCGTGATGGCGAACCTGTGGCACGTGGAGCCATATCGATGAGCACGCGAGCTCAGCTCCGGCGCACATGTGCGCGCCGGCCAGCTGATTTTCGGGCCTTCTGGGCCCACTGGAAGTCGGCAAACAGGCCGTTTCCGGTCTCCGGAGGGCCTCCAGGGGGTGGGGAAGGCCGTTTTCACCCTCCCCAGGCTCCTAGAAAGGCCCGAAAAACGGGCCTACCGGGCCCACCTTTTTGCATTTGCATGCCAAAAACGGGGGAAGCACAGGGGGGGGGGGTGTCACACACATATGCACAGGGCACATAGAATTATGGGTATGGGCACACACACGCACACCCCCTCGCACTCCCCCCCCTTTTGGCACACGATGGCAAAAAGGTTAACCATCACTGCTATAGTCTCCTCCTGGCACGCCATGCTTCCCTCCCCGCAACCAGAAGCTCCTCTCAAAACTGTGGCGCCGACCGGCAACGTGCTGCAGCCAACGGATGAAAGAGCCACATGCGGCTCCAGAGCCGCGGGTTGCCGACCCCTGGGCTAAATTCACCTTCTAGTCCAAAAATCCGCATTTTACTCTGAGCTTACATAGGGCAAGAGACGGGCAAAACTGGCTTTCCTTAATGACCGCCTGGTTCATTTAACAACGGGAGTGATTTGGTTAACGACAGTGTCAAAAAAAAGTGTCGTAAAATCGGGGGCAACTCATTTAACCACCACTTTGCTTGCTTAGCGACGGAAATTCTTGGACAAATTATGGTCGTGAAGTCGAGGACTCCGTGTAATAACCAAAACTAAACCCAAAAATTAATACTAACTCTTGCTAAGGCTTTAGGAACGGAGAAAGAGGCAGAACGAATGCTTCCTACTCAACAAACAACTGAGAATGAAGTGGAAGTTTCTGAAACACGGTTTTGTCTAAATACAGGTAGTCCTCGACTTACGACCACGATGGAGGCAGTTGTTAAGTTAGGAACGTCGTTTTTAAGTGAACCTGACTTCCCCATGGAGCGTGCTTGTCAGAAGGTCGCAAAAGGGAGATTGCGTGACTTCTGGACGTAAGTATGAGTCACTTGCCAAGAAAGTCTGAATTCGGATCACGAGACCGCAGGGATGCTGCAATGGTCACAACTGTGAGAAATGGTCACAAATCAGGTTTTGGAGTGCTTTTGTAACTTTGGAATAGTTGTAAATTGAAAGACTACCTGTAAGGATTTCTTCCTTTTTTTTTTTTGGTTTATAAATTAGAATTATATACACATCAGTTTGCTAGAGTGCTATAATTAACAAAATAAAATAAGATTTTTCACTCTTTCAATGTCTAAGAAATCCTCCACGGTTCTTACTTTTAACAGGATGATGGGACCACTGAACTGTTCCCTATTAAGAACATTTTGGACGTAATAAGTGGTTGCAGCTGAACCCAAATTGTGCAATTGGGTGATTTATTGTGGCTTACGGGATAATCGTATGTTTTCCGTACTAACTGTTACCGAGGTTATGCAACCGTCTGGTTATTTATCATCTTAATTCAGTTAAATGAGAAAACAGATGATACAGGAAAGAGAAACTTTATGCAGCTGGTCCTTGATTTACGACCGCAATTGAGCCCAACATTGCTGCTGAGAAGTGAGAGATTTGTGAAGTGAGTTTCGTCCCATTTTATGACCTTTCATGCCACAGTTGTTAAGTGAATCCCTGCAGCCGTTCAGGAAGCAACCAGGTTGTTAAGTGAATCTGGCTTTCCCGTGGATTTTACTTGTCAGGAGGGGATCAAGTGACCTCCGGGACACACAGCAACAGTCATAAGTACATGCCAGTTGCCAGGCATCTGAATTGTGACCATGTGACTATGGGGACACTGCAATGGTTGCAAGTGTGAAAAAAACGGTCACAAGCCACTTTTTCAGCAGTGTTGTAACTTTGAAAGGTCACTAAATGAACTGTTGTAAGTAGAGGACTGCCTGTACAGCTCACTCAAATCGATATGCTCCCTTATAATTATTTCTCTTTTCCACTCTCAGAAAAATGACACGCTGTGGGTCACTTTTGAGGAAAATGAGGTTAGGTAAACCAAGTTAGATCTGCACTGTAGGTATTGTATTTTTAGATAATTTCTAGTCTTTTCCAGTTTGGGACCCTGGAGAATTTGGAACACGCGGTCAACTAAACAAGAGGCTATTGTTCATAAGTGGTCTTTGAATAGAATAACAAGAGTTGGAAGGGACCTTGGAGGTCTTCTAGTCCAACCCCCTACTTAGGCAGGAAACCCTACACCACTTCAGACAAATGGTTATCCAACATCTTCTTTAAAATTTCCAGTGTTGGAGCATTCACAAATTCTGGTGGCAAGCAGTTCCACTGATTTATTGTTCTAACTGTCGGAAATTTCTCCTTAGTTCTAAGTTGTTTCTCTCCTTGATTAGTTTCCACCCATCTTTCCAAGGTTCCAGGTTTTAAAAAAACACATTATTCAGTTGTAAGTCTATTTTTTCTCCTTCCTTCCTTCCTTCTTTCCTTCCTTCCTTTTTTCTCCCTCCCTCTAATGCTCTCCTTCCTTCCTTTTCTTTCTCCAACGCTCCTTCCTTTCTTTCTTCCTTCCCTTCCTTCCTTCTTTTTCTTTCTTCCTCCCTCTAACGCTCTCCTTCCTTCCTTCCTTTTTCTTTCTCCCTCCAATGCTCCTTCCTTCTTTTCTTTCTCCCTCCCTCTAACGCTCCTTCCTTCCTTCCTTCCCTTTTTCTTTCTTCCTCCAATGCTCCTTTTCCTTCCTTCCTTTTTTCTTCCTCCCTCTAACGCTCTCTTTCCTTCCTTTTTCTTTCTCCCTCCAATCTCCTTCCTTCCTTTTTTCTTTCTCCCTCCCTCCAACGCTCTCCTTCCTTCTTTCCTTTTCTTTCTCCCTCCCTCTAACGCTCCTTCCTTCCTTCCCTTTTTCTTTCTTCCTCCCTCTGCTTCCTTCCTTCCTTCCTTCTTTTTCTTTCTACCTCCCTCTAACGCTCTACTTCCTTCCTTCCTTCCTTCCTTCCTTCCTTCCTTCCTTCCTTCCCTTCCTTCCTTTTTTCTTTCTCCCTCCCTCTAACGCTCTCCTTCCTTCCTTCCTTCCCATTTATCAGTGCCGCTGTAACTTCAAACGGTCACTAAACGCAACAGCTGTAAGTCGAGGACTCCCTGAAAAAGAAATCAGAGCGTTGAAAGGCGTAGTTCAGCCCTCCTAATTCCGTCCAATTTGTGGCACCGTCATTTGATGGCTGTCGACCCTCCGCCTTCTTTGTGAGTTTGTGTTTAGCCACACTCAGCAAAAAAAAAAAAGAGAGAGAGAGAGAACACACCACAGCTGCCCTGTCGCCAACATTTCTTCCTGTTAGGTTCTGCTTAATATTTAGCTGACCTGTTTCCCTTCCTTGGATGTGACTTTCTCCCAAGATTGGAAAACTCCTGTCCTATTTCCCTCGCTCTTCTTAAAGCCTAAATAAAGTTCATTTCCCTCATAAAATTAGATTTCTAATCCTCCGTTCGTCCCCCGGGTTGCCGTTCTCCAAACATCCCCGTTTCCTGACACCTCCCTTTAAAAAAATGCAATTCCCAGAAATGGACACTCTAACCCAGCTGGCTTGGTAAGACGCAGAATAAAATAAAATCATTTATTGCTGAGAGTTTTTTTTGGGGAGGGGGAAAAATACTTTTATCGATACTGACTAAAATTGGACTGGCCTTTTTTTAAAAAAAAAAAATTTGTAACGTCTATTTGGGCCGTGAGGCAGACCGGTGGTCCTCGACATATGACCGCCACGGAGGCCCCAAATTTGTGTCATAGGGAGACCCTTGTTCCATGAGCTTTGCCCCATTTTACGAAGTCTTCTCGCCGTCGTTGTTAATTTTATCGATACTGACTAAAATTGGACTGGACTTTTTTTTAAACAAAAATTTGTAATGTCCATTTGGGCTGTGAGGCAGAGCGGTGGTCCTCAACGTATGACCGCCACGGAGGCCCCAAATTTGTGTCGTAGGAAGGGAGACCCTTGTTCCATGGGCTTTGCCCCATTTTACGATGTCTTCTCGCCGTCGTTAAGTGAATCGCCACAGTTGATAAGTGAGTAGCCCGGTTGTTAAGGCGAATCGAGGCTTTCCCCTTTGACACTGCTCGTCGGAAGGTTGCAAAAGGGGATCACGTGACACACACACACACAACCCGGGGACATTGCAACAGTCATAAATACGAGTCAGTTGCCAAGGAAGTCTGAATTTGGATCACGTGACCCTGGGGATGCTGCAAGGAGTGTTAAGTGTGAAAAACGGTCATAAGTCACATTTTCCAGTGCTGCAAGTCACTAAATGAACTGTTGTAAATCGAGGATTACCTGTACTAATCCAGTAACTCTTAAATCTTTACCGGAGTGTTTGCTTTCTTTGAGGGGGAAAAAAAAAAGGCAATTCCTAATCTTTTACCATTTTTCCTTCTCTGGATTTGGCCTCCAAATAAATCAGGAAAAAAGAAAACAAAACAGGGGCCGTAACTTATTTCCACAGTACAAGTATGATTCATACGGCTGCTTTTCCTTTTTTTTAATTTAAAAACAAAAAAAGAATTTGCACATTCTCAAGCAAATCCATTTTAAGAGTTATTCCTTTCACGAAGGGAGCCTGAAACCACTAAAGGGCACCAAATATAATACAGGTAGTCCTCGACTTACGGCCACAATTGAAACCAATGTTTCTGTTGCTAAGCGAGACAGCTGTCAAGTGAGTTTTGCCCCATTTTATGACCTTTCTTGCCACAGTCGTTAAGCGAATCCAGGCTTCCCCCTTGACTTTGCTTGTCCAGAAGGCCGCTAAAGAGGATTACGTGGCTCCGGGACACTGAAACCGTCATAAATATGAGCCAGTTGCCAAGCATCTGAATTTTGTTCACATGAACACAGGGAGGCTACAACGGTCGTAAGTGTGGGGGAAAAAAAAAAGGTTGGAATTCACTTTTTTCAGTGCTGTTGTTACTTCAAATAGCCACTAAATGAACGGTTGCAAATCAAGGACTACCCGTCTCGTAAGTCAGCTGCTGTGTTTTTCATCTCCTAATCCGAAGGGACCTAATTATTCTACTTCGGACTCGGTGGAAAAATTTGAGTTTTGGAAGAGAACTTGGAGGGACTTTTTTTAAGTTGCTTTCTGGCAGAGTGATAAAACGGAATCAACAGGCAAAAATGTTGCTGGAGCACATATCTGTGAAAGGAGGAATGTAGGAAAGAAAGGAAGGGAGGGAGGGAGGGAGGGAGGGAGGGAGGGAGGGAAGGAAGGAAGGAAGGATGGATAGAAGGAGAAAGGAAGGAAGGAAGGAAGGAGAGCATTAGAGAGAGGGAGAAAGAAAAAGAGAGAAAGAAGAGAGGGAGGGAGGGAGGAAGAAAAAGAAAAAGAAAAAAGAGAGCGGAAGGAAGGAAGGAGGAAGGCAGAAAGAAAGAAAGAAAGAAAGAAAGAAAGAAAGAAAGAAAGAAAGAAAGAAAGAAAGAGGAAGGAGAGCATTAGAGGGAGGGAGAAAGAAAAAGTGAGAAAGAAGGGAGGCAGGGAGGGAGGCAGGGAGGGAGGAAGAAAGAAAGAAAGAAAGAAAGAAAGAAAGAAAGAAAGAAAGAAAGAAAGAAAGAAAGAAAGACAGAAAGAAAGAAAGAAAGAAAGAAAGAAAGAAAGGAGAGCGTTAGGGAGGGAGAAAGAAAAAGTGAGAAAGAAGGGAGGGAGGAAGAAAGAAAGAAGGAAGAAAGGAAAGAAAGAAAGAAAAAGAAAGATGGATGGATAGGAGAAAGGTAGGAAGGAAGGAAGAAAGGAGAGCATTAGAGGGAGAGAGAAAGAAAAAGAGAAAGGAGGGAGGGAGGGAGGGAGGGAAGGAGGAAGGAAGAAAAAGAAAAAGAAAAAAGAGAGGAAGGAAGGAGGGAGGGAGAGAGGGAGGCAGGCAGGCAGGCAGAAAGATGAAGGAAGAAGGAAGGAAGAAAAGAAAAGAAAAGAAAAAAAAAGAAAAGAAAAGAAAAGAAAAGAAAAGAAAAGAAAAGAAAAGAAAAGAAAAGAAAAGAAAAGAAAAGAAAAGAAAAGAATCCCAGTGCAGCTCAACTTTTACTAACAAGCAAACCCCACCCTTTTTTGGGGGGGAAGGGCTCGGAGCTCCTGCATCTTATATAAACTTACATGTTTTTCCTCTTTCCGAAATTCACATTACCTTCCCCCGGGGGCCTCACTCACACCCTTCCCCAAGAGGAATTTCCCAGCAGAGTCTTAAGCTTAGAGGAGTTAGAAACAAAATTGATGCAATTAACTAATTGAAGTCAATATAAGTAAACAAGTAAAAAAAATGAGTACATTTATAAGGAAGGAAGGAACAAATCTATCACGTTTCTATTATTTTAACCGTAGCCTATTTCTTGAAGGCTAAGCCGCCCAGGTTTGTCCACTGAGACGGGCGGCTACAGAAATTGGGATTAAATAAATGCATAATCAGTTTATTAAGATGGAAAACGAAAGTTTTCATACATACAACAGATACTTCGATGCAATTTTCAGGGATTCTTTTTTTTCCCCCTTAAGTTGTGCTCAATTTTGAGCGAGGAAGACAAAGCAACATTATCCTCGCAATGTTGACTTCCTAAATTGTATTTGATACAGATAGAATAGTTTTTTCTCTCTCGCTTTATTTTCGACCCTCAAAAGTTATCCAAATAATAGAACTTCAATATTCAATTCCTGCAAAGCCATCCCTGTATCGAAACGGTGCAAGGTATCAAGATAATAACAAAGGGATAAAGGAGTTTCAAAACCTCGCTTTCGTCCACGAACACCGAACGTCTACAGGTAGTCCTCGACTTATGATCACAATTGAGCCCCCAAATATTCGTTGCTAAGAGAGACGGCGGGTAAGTGAATTTTGCTCCAGCCAGAATTTTTAAAACCGTGGCTTATTGAGCGAATCCGAGTTGTCTGATCTCCCATCAATGAGGCTGAGCATTCTGTGTACATGACGTTATGTATACATGATGCGTTGAATAGATGACATTATGCGCAAATAAACAAAGAGCGTTACAGGCTAACATTAGCACGTAAGGGAAGGGGGTGGAGGGGAAAACCACACACCTGGGTAGGTTTCCACCCTGTGTTTAAAAATCAACTTGAATTAGCCTGAAGAGGAAAAAGGACACGCCATTTTGAGTGGCTAGCAAACAAACTTTAGGCATTGGTTCCCCAGTACGAACTTGCCACTAGAGAAAACTTTCCGGATTCAATTTGACTTCCAGAACTTAGAAAATAATTTCATTGTCACTTTGAATGTACACTAATCGGCATACATTAAAATGAAATTTCTTTGCATGCAGCTGTCAAAGGGTCTCCAGCCTCTAATATACACTACAGAAACATGACAAAATAAACAAATTTATTTATTCATTTATTTATTTATTTTATTCAATTTGTATACCGCCCTTCTCCTAATGGACTCAGGGCAGTGCACAGCCAGAACTAAAACACATACCAATACAAAATTTAAAATTTTTAAAAGAGTTTCATGACTTTGGCCCAAAATTTAAAATAAAATAAATACAAAATTATGCATGTACCCACATCAGAAGCGGCATTCAGCCGGTTCGGCTCGGTTCGCCTGAACCGGTAACGGGAATAGGCTCTATGCCAGGGGTCACCAACCTTTCGGACCTCAGGGACCACTCAATTCGTAATTTTAAATCCCACGGACCACTAATATGATCTGCCTAATGACCGGCTGGGTAGGCGTGGCTAGGTGGCCATGTGACTGGGTGGGCGTGGCCAAGTCGATGTTACTCATGTCAAAGGGCGCCTCACCAGCCTCTACTCACCCCTCCCCTCCTAGCCACTCCTCGCTTGCCCGCCCGGGCTCCTTAGGACCCCAAGAGGAAGCAGTTGTTGGAGCTAAGCAGCCACCACGAGAAAGAGTTGGCAAAACAGTTCAGTTCAAATTGGATCTGACTAAGGAGGCTCAGCAGAAGCACCTCACTGAGGACTAGGAGCATAGGCTTTCCAAGCAGAGGGAAGACCTGCGGGAGTGCAAGGCCAGTACTGGCACGTGGAGGCTCAGCGGGCTGAGATGGTCAGCCAGTTCCAGGCCATGATGCAGTCCCACTGAAACGAGGCCCTCCGGCTCTTCGCCACCAGCGGTGCTTCCCTCCAGCCTTCGCCCAAAGCCCCACACCAGGAGGCCGAAGCAGACCCCGAGTCAGAATTTCTGCCCCCCTCCGACCCACACAAGAAGACCCCAAAGGGTGTCATTGCACGTATTGGTCATTCCAAATTACAACGACACTGAAAAAAGTGACTTGTGACCGTTGTTCACACTTACGACCGTTGCCGGATCCCCGTGATCAAAATTGAGGCGCTTGGCAACTGACTCTTATTTACGATGGCTGCAGTGTCCAGGAATCATGCGACCTTCTGGCAAGCGAAGTCAGTGGGGAAGCCAGATTCACTTTACAACCGTGTCGCTCACTTAACAACTGCAGCGTTCCACTTAACAACGGCAGCAAAAAAAAAAGTCGCGAAATGAGGCAAAACTCACTTAACAACCGTCTGGCTTAGCAACAGGAATTTTGAGCTCAATTGTGGCCGTATGTCGAGAACTACCCCTGTACAGCCCTATAAAATTTAGATTAGCCAGATTCAAGGCCTCCATGTGGTTCTCTGAGATCATAAAGGACTAATTTAATGTCACACTGGAAGAGAGCAAATTTGTTTCACAAAGAGGAAGACAAAATCGAAGAACAGCAATTCTGCAAATGACCACATCAAAATTGATTCCCCCCCCAGCCCCAAATAATCTAAAATTGGTAAAGGTTCCCCTCGCACATATATGCTAGTCGTTGTTCCCGACTCTAGGGGGCGGTGCCCATCTCCGTTTCAAAGCCAAAGAGCCAGCGCTGTCCAAAGACGTCTCCATGGTCATGTGGCCGGCATGACTCAACGCCAAAGACGCACAGAATGCTGTTACCTTCCCACCAAAGGCGGTCCCTATTTTTCTACTTGCATTTTTTACCTACTTTCAAACTGCTAGGTTGGCAGAAGCTGGGACAAGTAACAGGAGCTCAATCCGTTGGGCGGCACTAGGGATTCGAACCGCTGAACTGCCGACCTTTCGATCGACAACCCCAGCGTCTTAGCCACTGAGCCATTGCGTCCCATGGCTAAACTTGGTAGCCTAATTCTAAACCCTTAGCTAAACGCTCCTGGTCCCTTAATTGTACGCAGACACAATTTTGGTGGTTTGGCTTTCCAATGGAAAGAAAAATATATATATATTCGTTCGAATAAAGAGCAGATCTTTTCTAAGTCCTGTAGATTTAACCAGACCCAGAATCAAAGCTAAAAACCCAGCTCCTTTCACCTAGCCTGCTGAAAACCAGATACTGAGTTATATTATGAATCAGAGCAGCGCGCTGCTATCATTTTTAAACCTTTATCTTTCTTCGGTTGTCAGAAGGTGGTGGCTGACATCCCAGTTCTGCAACTGAAGACAAAATGCTTGTCGGTGGAGTTTCACCCTCTAGAAAGCTTCTCTCTATGCAAGCGGGAAAAAAGCCCCCGTCCAGTTGATTTTGCTGGGTTGTTTTATCATGCTAAGCATGGCAGCTTCTAGCAAGCCCTGTGGTTTGAGGGATCACTTTGCATTATCTGTTCCCACTTCTGGAAATCCCTTGACAAAAAAAAAAAAAAAAGGGGGGGGGGAGAGAGAAAACTCACAGGGGTTTTCACAACAAATGAGCAACGAAGTTTAACAAACTTCCCCCCCCCCGAATTCGGGGAGGGGGAGGGGGGGAAGGGTGTGTGCAAATGAGGAGGTTGCAACTGGGAGAAAAGTGGCCCAAAGCATCACGTTCAGCTTTAGAAATCTTAACTCTCGGGGTTACAACAAGCCAGCAGCTCCGTAAAAAAGAAAATAGTGTGGGAAATCAACAAAATACTAAAGGGAAGGGAGGGAGGAAAAGAGGGAGGGCCTGGAATTTTGGATGTATGTATATATAGATGGATAAAAGGAAGGCAGGCCTGGAATTATGGATTGATGGTCTGGAATTTAGGATGGATGAATGGAAGGAAGGAAGGAAGGAAGGAAGGAAGGAAGGAAGGAAGGAAGAAAGGAAGGAAGGAAGGCGGGCCGGCCTGGAATTTTGGATGTATGTATAGACTGGAATTTTGGATTTATATATATATGTATGTATGTAATATATATGTAGATGGATGAAGGAATAGATGGATGGAAGGAAGGCCTGGAATTATGGATTGATGGTCTGGAATTTTGGATGGATGGATGGATGGATGGATGGAAGGCGGGCCTGGAATTTTGAATGTATGTATGTATGTATGGCCTGGAATTAAGTATGCATGTATATGTAGATGGATGAAGGAATAGATGGATGGATGGAAGGAAGGCCTGGAATTATGAATTGATGATCTGGAATTTAGAATGGATGGGCGCCCTGGAATTTTGGATGGATGGATCAAGGAATGGATGGATGGATGGATGGATGGATGGAAGGAAGGAAGGCCTGGAATTTTGGATGGATCGATGGACTGATGGAAGGAAGGCAGGAAAAAGGAAAGATGAAGAAGAAAGAAGGAGGGAGGGAGCAACAGAAGGAAGGATGGATCACCACAAAGCAAAAGTGGTTTATTTGACTTTTTTTTTTTTAATTTGATTTATATGCCGCCCTTCTCCGGAGACTCAGGGTGGCTTACAATGCGTTAAGCAATAGCCTTCATACTTTTGTATATTTATACAGTCAGCTTATTGCCCCCACAAACTGGGTCCTCAATTTACCTACCTTAGAAAGGATGGAAGGCTGAGTCAACCTGGGGAGATTCGAACTTATAGTAATTGCAGACAGCTGGTGTTAATCACAATGCTATCAGTCTGCTGAGCCACCAGGCCCGACTCTTAACCAGGATAACCGATTCACACTGTGTATTAATCAGGAGTAAACCTTAGATTATAGTATGAGAAGTGGAATCACTTAGGGGAAGACTAAAATTATTGCTTTGTATTTATTATAATTACAATTAATTATGAAATTTAATGTGTTAGTCATAGGCCAAAGTTTAGACATCAAAACTTTCTAAACAAATAGAAGCTGGCAAAAACTGTACAGGGTGCAGAGCTAAAAAAGCATCTTTTTTGCAAATGTCAATATGTATTTTCTATTTAGGTGCAGCTGTTTACAGATTTAGAATGAGAAAACGGGGAATATTACAGGTGTAAAAGTTTGCACGCTCTTTCAATCAATACTTCACAGCAGTTCCTTGACAGGAGCAGCAGCTTCGTATCCTTTCGCCTAGCTAAAAATCTTCCCATTCTTACTTTTTCCATTTTCCCCCCCGTTCTTCTTTGCAGCGTTCTCGTATGATATTCTTGAAAATATTCTTAGCTCCCCTTACATGCACCATGCTGAAAAGTTCCCCAGTGATGTCAATAATATTCAAGTCTGGGATTTAGGAAGACTACTTCCAACCTTGCCACGATTGATTTGAAGATGTATTTTGGAACGTCTTGCTCAAATATGTATTTTGTTTACCAATGGTGGGACGCTAGCATCTAGGGTATGATGATATTCAGTTGAATCTATTATTTCTTCTACCAACACAGTATTTCCTGGTGCCACATGACCCTGAAATAAAACAGAGCCTCGCTTGTCCTTACAATTGGCAAAATGTGTTTTTTTTTTCCCTTCAAAATGTTCACCTCTCGCCCCCTTATTTCCAATAAAGGAGATTTTTTTTTTTTAATTTGATTTATATGCTGCCCTTCTCCGGAGACTCAGGGCGGCTTACAATGCGTTAAGCAATAGCCTTCATACTTTTGTATATTTATACAAAGTCAGCTTATTGCCCCCACAAACCGGGTCCTCATTTTACCTACCTTAGAAAGGATGGAAGGCTGAGTCAACCTTGAGCCTGGTGAGATTTGAACTTGCAGTAATTGCAGGCAGCTGATGTTAATAACAGTGCTTTAGTCTGCTGCGCCAACAGGGCTCTTTGTAGCTCAGGGCTGAACTGTGGGGGCCCTTGGTGCTCTCTGAGCTTGGTGGTTTCCTTGTAGACGTTTCATGACACAACTAGATAACATCATCAGTGCTAGAAGGCAGTGGGGTTTACATGTATATAAACAGAGAACAAACCCCACTCCCTATTAACCCTGATGATGTTACCTAGTTTGGGTAACAAAACGTCTGCAAGAAAACCACCAAGCTCAGAAAGCACCAAGGACCCCTTTACTCTGTTCCTTATGGACTAACATTTCAGCGTTTGTTTTTATTTGTTTACTTAAAAATATTTTATTTAAATATATTTTTTAAAATATTCAGGCTGCTCAAAGCTCTCTTCCGCATACTTTTGACAAGTCTCCCACGCCGTTGAACACGCAACACTGCAGATCTATAGAAAGTGTCGCCTAAACTTTTTTTTTTAGCAAGTCCTATAAATCCCGTCGTTGACCAGTTTCTGGGTGGCTCTATCGGAATTTTTTGTGGATCTTCGTGCCCTAAATCCCTCACTCCCTCAAGGTGTAAAGCCGAAAAGTGATTAGATTTTTCAACAAGTCAAAAATCCAAAATGTATCTCCCAATCGATCACAAAAGTTCTTCCAGTAAAGAATGCCAAAAAAAAAAAAAGGAAAAGTTTTAGAATGGTCTTCACAATCTTTGGGCTTCAACATTATTGAATATCATTTGGGGAGCTCTCCAACACGCAGTGCTGGCAAGAATATTTCTGAACTAGAAAACCTCAGTAAGAAAGAGCGGGGGAAAAGTAAGAAGGAAAATCCTTGGCTGAGAAGAAAGTTGTTAGTTTTTACTGCAAAGTATTCATTACAAGAGTATCCTAACTGTTGTTGTCCATAATATTCACCGCTTTCTTAATTTGAATCCGTAAGCGATGGCACAGCAGCTGTAGCAAACATGTTCGAGTTTACACAACAACGCTGTGTTTACTTGTGGCACGCAGACACTGCGTCAGCTTCTGCTTACTTAGGGTTCCATGAAACGTACAATTGGACGAGTGGTGTCCTAAATTTGAGTTACAACTGCAATTACATGTTTATCATTGTTTCCTTTAAATATATACCGTGTTTCCCCGAAAATAAGACCCTGTCTTATATTTTTTTGAACCCTGAAATAAGCACTTGGCCTTATTGCCATGTGCTCAAAAGCCCCATTGGGCTTATTATCAGGGGGTGTCTTATTTTGGGGGGGAAACAGGGTATCTATCTATCTATCTAATCTAATCTAATCTAATCTATACATACATACATACATACATATACATCATCCATCCATCTATATCTATATCTAATATATACATACATACATATACATCATCTATCTATCTATCTATCTATCTATCTATCTATCTATCTATCTATCTATCATCTCTCTCTCTCTCTCTCTTTCTATCTATCTATCTATCATCTACCTACCTACCTACCTACCTACCTACCTACCTACCTACCTACCTACCTACCTACCCTGTCTTATATTTTTTTGAATCCTGAAATAAGTGCTTGGCCTTATTGCCATGCGCTCAAAAGCCCCATTGGGCTTATTATCAGGGGATGTCTTATTTGGGGGGAAACAGGGTATATATATATTTCCCCCCCTGGCTCTACGTGAAGTCCAAACAGCTGCGATTCCTCACAATGTGTAAGTTGCAAAGCCTGTGGCATTTTATCAATGTTGGCATCTCTGTCTTGATTACATCAGAGAAAGTGTCACAATTTTCCATACAGCCAGGAGTGCCAACAATTATATTGTCAGAAAAGCTCAGTTCCTGTATTTGTACAGGTAGTCCTTGACTTACGAACGTTCGTTTAGCAAACATTTGGACTTATGACGACACTGAAAAACAGTGAGAATTAACACGAGTATTTTTGGTTCTGCTCGGAAACCGCTTCTGGACTTTGTGCTTGAGGTGGGGGGAAAAAATGAAACTTTGATTCTGGGTTTCACTGATTAGATAGATCTGTTGTGATAGAAATGCCTAGTTTATATTACTATACAAAAGTAAATATTTGAGGTTCGATATTACTTCTTATTCTACTGTACCAAAGAGAGTCGGGAGTCAATGCCTTTTCTTTCTTTCTTTCTTTCTTTCTTTCTTTCTTTCTTTCTTTCTTTCTTTCTTTCTTTCTTTCTTTCTTTCTTTCTTTCTTTCTTCTTCCTTCCTTCCTTCCTTCCTTCCTTTCCCCATGGTCCAAGATTTTGGGTCCTGCCCTTTAAGGAAAAAACCAACCATCATTTGAGCTTCCTAAAGAGTTCTGACAAGCCAACAAAAGCCCTTCCAAAAGCCCTTTGCATCCTAAGCAAATCAAAAGACCCAGCAACCCCAGAAGAAATAAACAGGAGTCATCGACAACATACAATGTAAGGACTGCAACGGTCACTATGTAGGACAAACAGGCAGAGGAGGCTGGCAGAAGGCATCCACGAACACCGACTGGCAGTCAGAAGACACGACGAAAATTCTTTCATTTCCCAACAGGCAGGCAGATTTAACCACCGTTTCAATCGGGAAAATGTGACCATCCTAGACCAGGTTAAGTCCAAAAACGCCAGGGAATTTCTAGAAGCCTGGCACTCTGACAAATCAGCCCTCAATGGACCCACATAGACATTAACCACATCTGTAGACGATGCGAAAGAGACAATCAACCAGCCCAAAAGGGAACAAAAGGACTCCAGCATCTCTCCAACCAGCAATCAGCACTCCGACCAGCATAGATTAACCCCAAGGTTAACGTTAGACCAACAATCAAGTAAATTAACACCCCCCCCATCAAGAAACTGCCAAAGAGCCATCAGTAAACAGCCCAACCAAAGAATCTCTAAGACTGCATCCACCCACACAGAGACAGGCAAGACACCAGAATATAGACTGACATCAAACAGCACTCCTTACTAGCACTGATGACGTTATCTAGTTGGGTCATGAAACGTCTGCAAGAAAACAAGCAACTACAGAGAGTACCAAAGACCTCTTTACTCTGTTCCTTATGGACTAACATTTCAGTGTTTGTTTTTATTTGTTTACTTAAAAATAATTTATTTAAATATTTATTTAAAAATATTCATCCCATTTCTCCTTTCTAAAGGAATGCAGGAAAGACATAAAATCCTCCTCCTCCTCCCCCCCCAATCCCCACATCCTTCTAGCATGGATGATGTTACCTAGTTGGGTCATGAAACGTCTGCAAGAAAATAAGCAAGCGCAGAGAGCACCAAAGACCCTCTAAGGCAGGGGTGAAATCCAGCAGGTTCTGGAGAACCGGTAGCGGAAACTTTGAGTAGTTTGGAGAACCGGCAAATACCACCTCTGGCTGGCCCCAGAGTGGGGAGGGAATGGGGATTTTTCAGTATCCTTCCCCTAGAGTGGTGACGGAATGGAGATTTTGCAGTCTCCTTCCCCTGGAGTGGGGAGGAAATGGAGATTTTGCAACATCCTTCCCCTGCCATGCCCACCAAGCCAAGCCACACCCACCAAGCCACACCCACAGAACTGGTAGTAAAAAAATTTGGATTTCACCACTGCCCTAAGGTATTCATCCCATTTTTCCCTTCAAAAGGAATGAAAGAAAGACATAAAATCCTCCTCCTCCTCCTCCCCCCAATCCCCACATCCTTCTAGCATGGATGATGTTACCTAGTTGGGAAACGTCTACCGTGTTTTCCCATAAATAATATTTTTTTGAACCCTGAAATAAGCGCTTGGCCTTATTGCCATGCGCTCAAAAGCCCGATTGGGCTTATTATAAGAGGATGTCTTATTTTGGGGAAAACAGGGTACAAGAAAACAAGCAAGTTCAAAGAGCACCAAAGACCCCCACAGTCATTGTCCTCCTCCCCCTCCCCCTCCCAATCCCCACATCCTTCTAGCATGGATGATGTTACCTCGTTGGGTCATTAAATGTTTGCAAGAAAACAAGCAAGCTCAGAGAGCACCAAGGACCCCATAGTTCTTACAAAAAAAGCATCCGTCCACAGAATGTGAAGCTCTGAAGCTTTTGGAGGGGAAATCATAATGCAATGAGTCTGAACTAGGAAGAAACGCCAGCCCTAGTTTTGAATCTGTAAAATGTCTCCAGGATCTAGATTATTCACTTTTTTTTTTCTTGGACTGGAGTCTCTGGAGAAGCCAGGGACAATTTCATCCTGCCCTGAGAACACCTTGACCCAAAACCTATTTGCACAGATCTTCTCATCGTTCCCGTCACCCATCTCCTCCCACTTATGACTGTAACCTTGTTGCTGGTATCCTTAAGATTTATATCGATTGTTTCCTAATATGATTTGATTGCTTATTTGTACCCTATGACTATCATTAAGTGTTGTATCTTTTTATTCTTGATGAATGTATTTTATTCTCTGAGAGCATATACACCAAAGACAAATTCCTTGTGTGTCCAATCACACTTGGCCAATAAAGAATTCTATTCTATTCTATTCTATTCTATTCTATTCTATTCTATTCTATTCTATTCTATTCTATTCTATTCTATTCTATTCCATTCCATTCCATTCCATTCCATTCCATTCCATTCCCTATTCCATTCCATTCCTTCCCTTCTATATTTTCTTTTCTTTCTCTTCTCTTCTCTTTTTTTCTTTTTTTTTCTTTTCTTCTTTTCCTTTCCTTTCCCTTCCCTTCCCTTCCCTTCCATTCTATTCCATTCCATTCCATTTATTGTTTATTATTGTTTATTGGTTTATATGCCGCCCTTCTCCAGAAACTCAGGGCGGCTTACAATGCATTAAGCAATAGCCTTCATACTTTTGTATATACCTGCTTAGTAGGGCTTTCGGGCCCCCTAAGCGGTGTTCTTTTTTTTTTTTATACAAAGTCAGCTTATTGCCCCCACAATCCGGGTCCTCAATTTACCTACCTCGAAAGGATGGAAGGCTGAGTCAACCTTGAGCCTGGTGAGATTTGAACTCGCAGTAATTGCAGGCAGCTGGCAGCTAAGTGCTACTTAAGTGCTACTTAACAGCGCTTTAGTCCGCTGCTCCACCAAGGCTCCCAATTCTGGGAGTTGAAGTCCACCCATCTTAAAACTTGCTGGCTAGGGAATTCTGGGAGTTGAAGTCCACACAGCTTAAAAGTTGCCAAGATGGAGACACCACCAGTCTGAATCAAACCACAGCACTCCTTGAGTGAAAAGGTACCGGAGTTAGAATTTATATTTTTATGGCTTAGCTCAATAAATTAAGCCACAGTTTGCTTAAACAATGACCAATTATGAACCAGAATAACAATAAGTCACCCTTAGCTAGGTTCGCTCATTGCATTAAACCATAAACCATTAATCCAGCTTCTTTGGGTTTGGGCCTACTATATCGTCTGAATCACTTTTTCACTTCTTCTAAGCAAGTCAAGAAACTTAGCTCTAAGAATAAAATACAAATACATTTATGCCATAAATAAAGAATACTGTATTATTCAATTCTTGCTATTTTATAACCCCCTAACCCCCTAACCTGATCTTTTATGTTCACAATGCTTTTCTATTCTATTTCTGTATCTCTAATTTTACGACGTCGTAAGCCACCCAGAGTCGCTTTGGATAGTGAGATGGGTGATGGGATAAATTTAATATAAATAAATAAATAAATAAATATCAACAGGATATTGTTTTAAATTTATAGTTCTATTCACTTCATAGTTTGTCTGAATCCAGAGATTATGGAATGAAGGGGACATTGTAATCTCTGGGCTCAGAAGTACTATGAAGTGAATAGAACTATAAATTTAGAACAACAACTCAGAAATGCCAAGCACCCTTAAATTACAAATATATGAACCAGCAAGTTAACAATCTTTTGCATTGCAGAATATTGAAATTCAGCAGGGAAATGAAAAACTGAAGTTAAGTCCAAAAGGGAAAAATATTTAATTGAGAATTAACTGCACCATGGAAAAAGGGGTGCGGTGAAAGGAGACGAACAGAAGGGTGAGGATACGGATAGTATCCTTAACTTACAATCATTAATTTAGTGACCATTCTAAGTTACAATATTCTCCATTCTAAGTTATAACATTCTAAGTTAGACCATGTGACTTGTTTAGCAACCGTAGCAAAAAGGATTTAAATTCAGATGTGACTCACTTAACGACCACCTCACTTAGCCATGGAAATTCTGGTCCCGACTGTGGTCGTATGTCGAGGGCTATCTGTACCCTATTTTGTTGTACAATCCTGCTAAATTCAGGATGGATCCCACTAAGCCATGAGGACTAGCTGCATTTAAGGAGGAATTTGCAATCCTTTTAAATTTGGTTTTAAATTATTGGGGTTTTAAAATGATTCAGCCAAATTTATTTAATCGGTTTTATCTCTATTTTAAATTTTGTATTTACATGTTTTATTTTATGGCTGTTCACCGCCCTGAGTCCTTCGGGAGTAGGGCAGTATACAAATTTAATTAAATAAATAAATAAAATAAATAAATTGGGAATGATTGCAGTTAGTGTGTATTTTTTTCCTCCGTCCATTAATTATTAGATTAATTTACTCAAAATTACTGCTCAGTTCTGTAATTGGTGCCTGGAAACTCCATGACTTTTTATCATGAAGCTTCACTGTTGTGTTTAATGCACCATTATGATTCTTTTCAATTAATTTAACTTCCTAGGCAAGCAAGAGCTATATCCCCTTGCAGGAAAAAAAAAGTCTGCAAGGAAATGTTGAGTTTGATCCAATACTGTTGCTTGTTTAATAAGCTACACAAACACAGTGGCAATGCTAGCTTTGCACAACTGGAGGTAAACGTTTTGCAACAGTGACAGTCTACATACAGCCAGTTCAAAAGAAACAACTCAATTCTTCCTCCTTACTTGAAAAGATAAAAAAACCTTGTTAAAAAAAACGATCACACGGTTTTTGTAGCCAGCCCCAATCCGTTGACTCAATCTTAAAACTGTCAGATCACTGCTCCGATTTCCCAATAATTCAAAATTATCTCTACCTCCAAACCAATTTTCCAGGCCTTGCCAGCCTTCACTCCAATCAATCATCCTTCCTTTATTGGAATATATGCACACGCGTGTCTCGCACACAAACATATATAAACTTCAAACCGGTATTATAACCCCTAATTCAAAGGATTGCAACAGATGGAAAACATGGCTAAATAAGATAGTTATTCTCTTTAAATACAAATGTCAAGAAGCTAATAACCTTAATGGAGAAATCGACTTTGAAATGTAGGAATAACGAAATCTGATGAGGAATTACAAGATAGATAGATAGATAGATAGATAGATAGATAGATAGATAGATAGATAGATAGATAGATAGATGATAGATAGATGATAGATGGATGGATGGATGGATGGATGGATGGATGGATAGATAGATGGATGGATAGATAGATGGATAGATAGATAGAAATACTGTAGATAGATACCATAGATAAATAGATAGGTAGGTAGATTTAGATAGATACCATAAAAAGATAGATACGATAGATAGATACCATCAATAGATACCATAAATTAGATATAGATACCATAGATACCATAGATACCATAGATATGATCAATAGATAGATACGATCAATAGATAGATACGATCAATACGATCGATACGATAGAGATAGATAACAGATCCCACTCCCTAGAACAATATTGCATGAAGTTTCTTGAAGACAGAACATTCTCAAAAACAGTGATTTTTCAGCCCCGTTTTCAGACTGTAAGGAGAAAGACAGATCTGCTATTACAAAGAGGTATCATTATATCCAGATTTTTTTTTAAAAAAAAATAAAAGCATCACAGGAACATTTTAGGTACCCCATGATGTTCTAAAGATGAATTCCCAAAGGAGGAAGATTGCACAAATTATAAGTAAATAATCCGTTTAAAATCCGTGGGCCTTCCTTTGGAAAGAACATAAAGCTTTTCAGAGAACAAAATGTTATTTATTCTGCAGTTGCAACCGACTTAGAAGGTTAGAGCCACAGAATCTTCCCGTTTGCTTCCACGGACGAAGCCAAACCAGGGTCCCCGGGGCAGATTCCTAGTCGATCCCCTCTCGCGGGGATCAAGTTTGGATCCCTGCTGTTGTCAGAGCAGACGATGGTGGACTTCAAGAGCCAAACAGTCTGGGTTTGAGTTACAAGGCACTTCCCGTGATGCAGGCCAGAGATAAGGAAGGGCCCAGCCCGTTGACATTTTAAGTCACAGTTCATATCCCCAGCGTGTGACGAGGAGGAGAAAGGTCTTCTCCAAGGAATATCTCAAAAAAAGCAAGAAGAAAAACCACCCTTCAAACTCCTTTTTAAGCACCGAGAGAGGAAGGGAGAAAAATGACACTGCAGGAGGAAGGTTCTTTCCTACTAAAATCCACCTTTAAATTAAAATATTTGTAGCTCAGGGTTAAAATGAGGGGTCTCTGGGCTTGGTGGTTCTCTGCTTATATACATGTAAACCCCACTGCCTTTTAGCACTGATGAGATTACTTAGTTGGGTCACGAAACGTCTGCAAGAAAACCACCAAGTTCAGAGAGCACCAGGGACCCCACAGTCGTCCTCCTCCTTCTCTCCACCAACTTCCACTCCCTTCTAGCACTGATGATATTACCTAGTTGGGTCATGAAACGTCTGCAAGAAAACCACCAAGCCCAGAGAGCACTAAGGCCCCTACAGTCCATCTCCTCCTCCTCCTCCTCTCCAGCAACTCCACTGCCTTCTAGCACTGATAACGTTACCTAGTTGGGTCATGAAACGTCTGCAAGTAAACTACCAGCCTCAGAGACCACCAGAGATCCATTATATCGAGCTTTAATTTCTGTACAGGCAGTCCTCGACTTATGACAACAACTGAGCCCAGGTTTTCTGTTGCTAAGTGAGACAGTGGTTAAGTTGAATTCTGCCCCGTTTTACAACCTTTCTTGCCACGGTTGTTAAGGGAATCGCTGCAGCTGTTCAATTAGAGCCTGGTGGCGCGGCAGACTAAAGCACTATTAACAGTTATTAACACCAGCTGCCTGCAATTACTGCAAGTTCAAACCTCACCAGGCTCAAGGTTGACTCAGCCTTCCATCCTTTCTAAGGTAGGTGAAATGAGGACCCAGATTGTGGGGGCAATAAGCTGACTTTGTATAAAAATATACAAAAGTATGAAGGCTATTGCTTAACGCATTGTAAGCCGCCCTGAGTCTCCGGAGAAGGGCGGCATATAAATCAAATTTAAAAAAAATAATAATAATTACTAACAAGGTTGTTAAGTGAATACGGCTTCCCCCATTGACTTGGCCTGTCAGAAGGTCGCAAAAAGAATAGGGATCACGTGATCCCGGCACGGGGCATCCATCATAAATATGAGTCAGTTGCCGAGTGCCTGAATTTTGATCAGATCAACCTGGGGATGCCGCAACTGTCGTTAAGTGTGAAAAATGGCCATAGGTCTTTTTTTTTCCCCAGTCATTTAAGTCAAGGACTGCCTGTACCCAATCTCAGAATCAGAATACAGCTGGAAGGGACCTTTGGAGGTCTTCTAGTCCAGCCCCACCCCACCCCCCACCCCTCTCAAGCAGGAAACCCTATTTCAGACAAGTGACTGTCCGGTCTCAATCCATCACTATAGATGGATTGAGACGACCAAAGACAAAAGTGGAGAAGACCTCCAGTGGCTCTTAATCCCACCCAAATATTTCCTTTTCCTTTTGCCCCCACTTTATATGTGTCTACACATACACGTATACATACATCATACACATACACACATATAAAATGCCCCTTTTGCAAAAGGCTTGGTGGCCTCAGAAGCCGCCTTCCACAACAGGCTCTGCTCTCATTCCTTCCTACATCTCGGCCGGCCGGAGGGAGAGAAGGAAAAACAGGGTGGAAAGCATCTGTCTGAATGCCAAGCGGGGCTGGGCTGGGCCAGAGGCCTCGGCTCACTTCCTCACCGCCCGCCTTGCCGGAAAAGAAGAGAAGGGCCTTGTTAGCCACCACGGTTAGATATTATTTTCCCGGATCCCCAAAAATGATGTATGCGCTTCCTGTATCGGAGAATATACATACATATATATGTATACATGCTTCCCGTATCTTGGAATATAAGGATGTTTCCCGCATCAGACAAACTTGCAAAGTCTGGGAGGGTCAGCAACGCAGCTCCAGAAAACCCAGCTTCTCCAGAAAAATATTCCATTTTTTTCCCTTCCCCGTCTCTTCCCAACCCCCCCCCTCCTTTTGCAGATTTAAATCGAAAGAAAAAGCAGTAGGAAATACTTTTCCAGCTAGATCTTCGGTAACCAACCTGAAGTCAGGAAAACATCCAGCAACAGGGTGGGAGGGTTGGAGGGGGTGCAAAGGTGATCCCGGAGCCTTGCATGGCTGGGCAGCCCGTAAACCTGGTTTGTTTCCTTGCAACAACTAAGCTAAAAGCAAGGTTGGAAGGGGGAAGCCCAGGAAGACCGGGGGAGGGAGGGGGAGCTGGGAAGGAAGGAGGAAAGGTCCTCTGCCTTCCATTAAAATAATACTATAATACTAATAATACATACTAATACGAATAATAATAATTGTTCAGTTGACCGAGTTTCATGATTAATGAATAAAGTGTATAATACTAATACTAATAAGCACCGGTCAATATTATTTGGGATACATTTTTAAATGTTCAGTTGACTGAGTTTCATATTTAATGAAGATAAAAATAATAATGATGATGATGATGATGATATTCTTAAGAAGGTATTTGGTTGATACCTAGGACGCTGGCAGCAACCCGTATCAACCATTAACCCCAGTCAATGGTATTTGTGACACATTTTTAAATGTCCAGTTGACTGAGTTTCATGTTTAATAATAATAATAATAATTTTGACTCTAGAAAAAAACCACCTTACTCGGAACAGCTTACATCCTCCAACGATACCTTAACAGTTCCTAGGTTCTTGGTTAGGACTCGAGCTGCTGAGCTATTAACCAGCCTCAAAGGCTGTGAATCTCACCAAAGATTAACCAATAATAATAATAATAATAATAATAATAATAATAATAATAATAATAATAATGATGATGATGATGATGATGATGATGTTCATAAGAAGGTACTTGGTTGATACCTAGGATGTTGGCAGCCACCCGTATCAACCCTTAGCCCCAGTCAATGGCATTTGTGATGCATTTTTGAACGTTCAGTTGACTCGAGTTTCACGTTTAACGAATAAAGTACATAACAATAAGTAATAATAATAATAAGGAAATTTCCACTGGGAAGGGAGGGGAAAGGGCAAGGAAAAAAGGGGGGGAGGGAGGATCTGTCTGGTCCATCCCTTTCCACCCCCCAAAAAAAGGGGGAGGAAGGTTTCAAAGAGAAGCTAAAAGGGGAAATTTGAAGGCCTTGCGGGGGGGGGGGGGGGGGAGGGGGGAGGCTGTGGATGATGGGAGATGAAGTCCAGCTCCCTCTTTTTTTTTTAAAAAAAAGGGCAGATTGCACACCGAAAAGGAGGGGGGTGCAAAGTGCAAAAAGGTCTTAGCAGATACACTAAGTTGACTCAATTTATTATTTACTGTTTATAATATATTATATGTGTGTGTGTGTGTGTGTGTGTGTGTGTGTGTGTGTGTGTGTGTGTACAGTTAATATTTCGGATTTATTATTTATTATATTAACTGTACACACATATATACCCGTGAAAACTTACACACACACACACACACACACACACACAAACACACACACACACACACACACATATAATGTATATGTAATCTTATTCCACCGCCCTGAGTCCTTCGTGAGAAGGGCGGTATAGAAACTCAATAAATAAATAAATAAAATATGAGGGGGGGGGTTGAGGCTTGCAAAGCAAAAAAAAAAGAGGGGGGGTCCACCCATGGGGGGGAGGGGGCGTCCCCCCCACCCCCACCCCCACCCGGGGAAAGGGAAGAGGAGGGGGAGGGGGAGGGGAAAACGGGAAACGACTCGGACTTACGACGGCCAGCCCGGGCTGAGCTCTCACAGCCTCCTCCTCCGATCCCGGGCGCGACGGCGGCGGCACCTCCCTTTCCCCAGCGGCGGCTGCCGAGCCTGCCCGCCGCCCTCGCCGCCACCGCGGTGCCGCTCCATGCACGGGGACGAGCGAGCGAGCGAGCGAGGGCGGCGGAGACGCTTCCACAAGCAGCCCGAAAGAAGGAACCGCAGCACCGGCCAGCGCTGAGGGGGGGAGCGGGAGGCTTCCCAACCGGGCGCTCGCGGGCGGCGGCGTCAACGGCAGCAACGGCGTCTCCCTCCCCTCAGTCGCTCCCTCCCTCCCTCCCTCACGGCCCACGCGCCCGCTGGCGCGTTGGAAGCCGCGCGGCGATTGGGCGGATGAGAGAGAGGCTGTGGTTGGACCAGGCCGACGCCACACGCTCCGCCCACCCTTCGACCCGAGAAAGGGCAACCTGCGTTTCGCGCCCTCTCGTGGGAGGGGACTCGGGAAGTTTCGGCTCCCTTCGGAAAAAGGAGGGAGAGGGAGGGAGGGAAGGAGGCCGTTGACATGGCAACGGGCAGGGAAAAAGGAGGGAAATAGATTGAACAGAAGTTTGAGGGGAACCTTCTAGGTCAGTGTTTCTCAAGCTTGGAAGCTTGAAGATGGGTGGATTTCAACTCCCAGAATCCCCCAGCCAGAAGCACTCAGACAAAACGGCCATCAACGGGCACATAGAGATGGACCACATTTACACACCATTCAAAAGAGACAATCCAAAAGCTAAAAGATCACTGCACTTCCTGGCCAGAAATAAAATACCCACAAGAGCAGAGATTAACACAGTGTTTCTCAACCTTGGTAGCTTGAAGATGGGGGGACTTCAACTCCCAGAATCCCCCAGCCAGAAGCACTCAGACAAAACGGCCATCAACGGGCACATAGAGATGGACCACATTTACACACCATTCAAAAGAGACAATCCAAAAGCTAAAAGATCACTGCACTTCCTGGCCAGAAATAAAATACCCAGAAAAGCAGAGATTAACACAGTGTTTCTCAACCTTGGAAGCTTGAAGATGGGTGGACTTCAACTCCCAGAATCCCCCAGCCAGCGGCACTCAGACAAAACGGCCATCAACGGGCACATAGAGATGGACCACATTTACACACCATTCAAAAGAGACAATCCAAAAGCTAAAAGATCACTGCACTTCCTGGCCAGAAATAAAATACCCACAAGAGCAGAGATTAACACGGTGTTTCTCAAGCTTGGTAGCTTGAAGATGGGGGGACTTCAACTCCCAGAATCCCCCAGCCAGTTTTTACTGTGGACTTTCAACTCCCAGAATTCCTCAGCCAGTCGTGCGGACTGGGGAATTCTGGGGATTGTAGTCCGCAAGTCTTACAGTGGACAAGTTTTGGAGATCCTTGTACATTGCAGGTCATCTAGTCCAGGGGTCCCAACTTTGGCCACTGTAAGACATGTGGATTTCAAGTCCCAGAATTCTTCAGCCAGCTTTTACTGTGGACTTTCAACTCCCAGAATTCCCAAGACAGTTTTTAAGATTTATGGACTTCAACTCCCAGAATTCCTCAGCCAGCTTTTAAGCCGTGTGGACTTTCAACTCCCAGAATTCCCCAGCCAGCTTTTACTGTGGACTTTCAACTCCCAGAATTCCCCAGCCAGCTTTTAAGCCATGTGGACTTCAACTCCCAGAATTCCCCAGCCACCTTTTAAGCTGTTTGGACTTCAACTCCCAGAATTCCCCAGCCAGCTTCTTTCTTTCTTTCTTTCTTTCTTTCTTTCTTTCTTTCTTTCTTTCTTTCTTTCTTTCTTTCTTTCTTTCTTTCTTTCTTTCTTTTTCCAGTTTACCATCTCTTCCAACCTCAGGAAATTCGAGCACCTGCAAAATCAGACTGTAGCATCTGCATAATCTCATTTTGGGAGGTGTTTTTTTTTTTTCCCTCCCTGCCCCACGGCGAGCCTCTGAATAGGGGCAGGAAGGAGGAAGGACTTCTATAATTGGAGTTCCCATGGAATTTTTAAAACGATGGACAGCCTCAGCGTGAGGTTGGCTGGGTTGCAATAAAAAAAATATATTTCGCCAATCGAATTAAGAGTGACTCCACCTTTGAGTTGGGTGGCACTAAACTGGTCGAGCCCTGTTATCGAAACACACCCAGGGGAAAAGCTATTAACCGAATTAACTGTTCCACTACTAACACCCTTGTCATGGTTCCTATAAAAAATTATAAATGGGTACTGTATACCTTAAAGGTGTTGGTGACCTACTATTTAAGCAGAGTCAGATGTTGCACGTAATTTTTTAACCATCATTCACTGGGAGCCAGTTTGATCAGGTGGCAAAGAAACCAGACTAGAAACCAAAAGGCTGGGAGTTCTAGTTCCACCTTAGGCATGAAAGCCGGCTGGGTGACTTTGAGTCAATCATCAGGAGATGGTGAGTTCTAGTCCCACCTTAGGCATGAAAGCCGGCCTGGGTGACTTTGACAACTGACTCACATTTACGACGGTTGCAGTGTCCCGGGGTCACGCTATCCCCTTCTGCGACCTTCTGTGAAATCAATGGCGAAAAAACCAGATTCACTTTACAACCAGGTGACTCATTTAAGAACTGCAGCGTTTCACTGAACAAATGTGGTGAGAAAAGTTTGTAAAGTGGGACGAAACTCACTTCACAAATGTCTCACTGAACCACAGAAATTCAGGGCTCCGTTGTGGTCATATGTCGAGGACTACCTGGTACTGACCCCTTTGTTCTTCTGGGGGTTCGCAGGGGTTCGGGAGAACCTCTAGCTAAGATTCTGTGCAGTTCGGGGAACCCCCAAATCCCACTCCTGGCTGGCCCCGCCCACCCCAGCCTTCCCTTCCCAGGAGTCCCCACACGGCTTGTTTTGGATGTGGGTAAGTGCAGGGCGCACGTGGAGGCTCGGGGAGGTTGAAAAACGGGCCTACCGGAAGTTCAGGAAGCCTGATTCTGGCCTCCAGATGGCCTCTGGAGCCTGGGGAGGCCGTTTTCGCACTCCCGGAGGCTCGAGGAAAGCCTCCGGAGCCCGGGGAGGGCAAAAACCCCCCTCCCCGCCGTGGGGCAGGAGACTGACTAGGCCACGCCCATGGCCCCGCCCACCCAGCAACCGGGCAGAGAACCCCTTGCTAAAATTTTTGAAGCCCACCCCTGCATTCATCCCTAAAGAGCCTGGTGGCGCAGCAGACTAATAGCCTGTTATTATCATTCAGCTGCCTGCAATTACTGCTAGTTCGAATCTCCCCAGGCTCAAGGTTGACTCAGCCTTCCATCCTTTCTAAGGTAGGTAAATTGAGGACCCAGTTTGTGGGGGCAATAAGCTGACTTTGTGAAAAATATACAAAAGGATGAAGGCTATTGCTTAACGCATTGTAAGCCGCCCTGAGTCTCCAGAGAAGGGCGGCATATAAATCAAATAAATAAATAAATAAATAAATAAATAAATAAATAAATAAATAAATAAATAAATAAAATCCCATTTTCCCCAGACAGTGTGACCTCAAGTCTAGTAAAGGCGAATTTCAACAGCAGAACCACCGTTCCATTCCACAGGATGGCACATGATCGATTAGGAAAATTCAGTAAAAGGCTGCAGGGGATGTGATTATTTGCGAGCTTTCCCAGATTTCGAAAGTAACCTTTGCCTATTTTTGTGGTGAAGCCAGCATTCAAATTTCCAGAAACTCAGCAAAATGCATGTTTCCTCTCACCACCTCCTGTGCTTCTCTATTTTTATTTTTATTTTTTTCCGAAGGGTGACCGGGATCACGTATTAGCATAACGTTTATGTGCAACATAGAATGCAAAAAGTCCGTAGAGATTCTCAGTCATCCAGGTCCTGGTTGTCCTAAAAGTGCTTTTTTTCAGGAGGCAACTGGACTTTCTGGTTTTTTTTCCTTTTGAAGACGTTTCGCTTCTCCATCCAAGAAGCTTCTTCAGCTCTGAGTGGATGGTGGGGAATGGAAGGATTTATATTCAGGGGTGGGCTTCAAAATCTTAGCAAGGGGTTCTCTGCCCAGTTGCTGGGTGGGCGTGACCATGGTGGGTGTGGCCTAATCGGCCTCCTGCACCATGGTGGGGGGGGATTTTTGCCCTCCCCGGGCTCCGGAGGCTTTTCCTCGAGCCTCCAGGAGGGCGAAAACAGCCTCCCCAGGCTCCAGAGGCCCTCTGGAGGTCGGAAACGGGCCCATTTCTGTCCTTCCCGAACTTCCATTTTTCACCCTCCCTGAGCCTCTGCATCAGGGGTGGGTTCTAAATTTTTTTACGACCGGTTCTGTGGGCGTGGCTTATGTTGTGGGTGTGGCTTGGAGGTCATGTGACTAGGTGGGCGTGGCTAGCTGATCAGAGTCATTTCTGGAAGGTCCTCGCACTTACGACCAATCCTCGCACTTACGACCCGACTCATTTGTTTGCTTTTAACACTGATCAGCTGTAGGACGGCCCTTTGAAGCCCCACGGCAAGAGTTTAAACAGTTTTTTTCCCTCTAGTCATCAGCTGGGACTCAGGAGGCAGCAATAGATTGGGGGTGGGACCAAATAAAAGGTAAGAATAACGTGGGGGGGTGGGAGGGTGGGGGGGGAGAACCGGTTCGGTGATGTCATATTGTCACTGCTACCGGGTAGGCCGAACCGGACCGAACCAGGAGGAACCCACCACTGCTCCGCATGTGCCCTGCACTTACCTGCATCCAAAATGGGCCGCATGGGGACTCCTGGGAGGGGAGGGGCGAGGTGGGCGGGGCCAACCAAGAGTGGGATTTGGGGGTTCTCCAAACTGCACAGAATCTTAGCTAGAGGTTCTGCCGAACCCCTGCAAACTTCCAGCAGCCTACCCCTGCTTTTTCAGGAGGCAACGGGACTTCCTTCTTTTTTCTTTGAAGATGTTTCGCTTCTCATCCAAAAAGCTTCTTCAGTTCTGACCGGATGGTGGGGAATGGAAGGGTTTATGTTCCTTGCAGACAGCTGGTCATTTGCATCCTTTTAGAGAGTGGTTGAGGCCACTTGGCGGTTTGTCTGTGTGGCTCAGGGTCACCGGAGTAGTGCCAATGGTTCCTGTAGTCTGCAATTTTTTTTCCCTCTGGAAATCCCTTCCTGCCCCCACACCATTCAAAGGGTCTTCGTCCCAAATTGTATAGCTAAAAATCTGTAGAGATTCTCAGTCATCCAGGTCCATCATAGGACACTGATAAACCTCCCAAGTGGCCTCAACGACTCTCTAAAAAGGATGCAAACGACCAGCAGTCTGCAAGGAATATCAATCCTTCCATTCCCCAATTCTAGGCTGAATTAACAGAGGGAGAGTATCAGGATCACAGGATCACAGGATCACAAGTGTTAATACCACTTTATAAGGCCTTGGTAAGGCCGCACTTAGAATATTGCATCCAATTTTGGTCACCACGATGTAAAAAAGATGTGGAGACTCTAGAAAGAGTGCAGAGAAGAGCAACCAAGATAATTAGGGGACTGGAGGCTAAAACATACGAAGAACGGTTGCTTGAACTGGGTATGCCTAGTTTAATGAAAAGAAGGACTAGGGGAGACATGATAGCAGCCTTCCAATATCTCAGTCAGAGCTGAAGAAGCTTCTTGGATGAGAAGTGAAACGTCTTCAAAAGAAAAAGCAAGTCCAGTTGCCTCCTGAAAAAAACACCTTTGGGACAGAATGCAAATAAACCACAATCCACCACCCACCCACCCACCCACCACCATCGCGGCCAAAAACGGAGCCCGGGCAGGCCACGCGTGTCCCTCCCGAGTTCCATTTTCATCGGCAGAGGGCTGCAGGAGGCCATCGCAACCGAAAACGGAGCCTGGGAGGGCCGCCTTGGCTGAAAACAGAGCCTCGATGAATGACATCGAGCTGGCCACACACCCCGGCCACACCCACAGCCACGGGCCCGAGGTCAAAGACAACCCTGATGCGGCCCTCAGTGAAATAGAGTTTGACACCTCAGACATATTCAACTCCATCAACTGTTCTTCATATGTTTTTAGCCTCCTGATCCGTTTTCATCTTCATTGCTCTTTGCACTTTTTCTAAGGTCTCAGGAATTATTAAATATTTTTTTTTTTGCATCGTGGTGACCAAAACTGGACACAATATTCCAAGTGTGGCGTAAAGCAGAATTATCACTTCTAGGATCTTCCCAGCTCACTTTGTGATGTGATAACATCGCCTGCCTGGGCACGGCACCGTTGCTAACGTATAACCAGAAAAACCAGAAAGGAACTCGCATTCTGAAGACCAGAGATACTTTCGGGTCAAGTTGATGTTCTGTGCAAGTTTTCCTCCCCGTCCACTTTTTAAAAGAGGTAGTCCTCAACTTAACAACCCATAACTGAGCTCAACATTTCAAAGTTGCTAAGTGAGACATACGTTAAGTCAATTTGGCCACGATTGATCTTCCTTTCTTTTCTTTTTTTTTGCCAAAGTTGTTAAGTGAATCGTTGCCGTTGTTAAATGAGTGACCTGGTTGTTAAGTGAATCCGGCTTCTCCATTGACTTTCTCAGAAGGTCGTAAAAGAGGATCCCATGACCACACTGCGACCGTCCTAAATATAAACCAGTTCCGAATGGTCTGGATTTTGATCACATGACCATGGGATGCTGCAATGGTTAAAAAAAAATGGTCATGTCACTTTTTTTCTGTGCCGTTGTAACTTTGAATGGTCACTAAATGAACTGCTTGTAAATGGAGGGCTACCTACCTATATATAAAGAAATTCATTTCCATCAGCTGGAGAAAAATATTAAAATGTTTTGGCCCTTTTGTGCCATCTAGTGACCAAATGAGGAATTACTGGCACATACAGACCAGCATGGCAATTCCCTTAGCTTTAGCATCTCTCATCATTCTTATTTTTATTTTATTTTATTTTATTTTATTTTATTTTATTTTATTTTATTTTATTTTATTATTTTATTTTATTTTATTTTATTATTTTATTTTATTATTTTATTTTATTTTATTTTATTATTTTATTTTATTTATTTTATTTTATTTTATTTTATTATTTTATTTTATATTTTATTTTATTTTATTATTTTATTTTATTTTATTTATTTTGTCAAGCATGTATAAAATAGCAGATATAAGTATAAACATGATTATGAATACAGTATAAGGATATGAATAAATGGGGACATTAGAACAGGGACGGTAGGCATAATGGTGCTCTTATGCATGCCCCTCACAGACCTCTTAGGAATGGGGTGAGGTCAACAGTAGACAGTCTAAGGTTAAAATTTGGGGGGGCTTGGGGATGAAACCACAGAGTCAGGTAGTGTATTCCAAGCATTGACCACTCTGTTGCTGAAGTCGTATTTCCTGCAATTGAGTTTGGAGCGGTTTACCTTAAGCTTGTAACTATTGTGTGCTCGTGTGTTGTTGCGGTTGAAGCTGAAGTAGTCATTGACAGTAGAGGACATTGTGGCAGATAATTTTATGTACTACGCTTAGGTCAGACTGAAGTCGGCGTAGTTCTAAGTTGTCTAGGCCCAAAATTTGGACTCTGGTGGCATAAGGTATTTTATTGAGGGTAGAGGAATGGAGGACTCTTCTCATGAAATATCTCTGGACTCTCTCAATTGTATTTATGTCCGATATGCAGTGCAGGTTTCAGGCAGATGAGCTGTATTCGAGAATTGGTCTAGCAAAGGCTTTGTATGCTCTAGTTAGCAGAACAATGTTACCGGATAAGAAGCTACACAAGATTAGGTTTACAACTCTTAATGCCTTTTTGGCAATGTCGTTACAGTGAGCTCTGCTGCAAACTTGGGTACAGTTCCAAGTTAAATCAAGCCACAGATTGAAGACTGGATGCTCAAGACATTGAATGCAGCAAACGGTTGAAGGGAAGAATTATTTGGATTAAATTATGATTTTATTGTACTTGTTTCTTAACTTGTGTTCGCCGTCCTGAGTCCTTTGGGAGAATGGTGGCATATAAATACATGTAATAAATAAATAAATAATAAATAAGAGGACAATCAGCAGAAAGGTGGGTGAATTTGGTTACACGAGCAATGGGGGAAACACCTGAAGGGAGAAGTCATCGCGGAGAAAGTCTAGGTGGTTGTCAAGAATCAAAAATGCCTGGTTGGCATTCAGTTAATCAATTGATCAAAGCCAAGGAAAGTTGTAGTATATTGGAGCTCAGAACAAGAGATCAACCAAGCCCCAATTCAGTTCCTGTTCTGTCCCAGCTCCGGATTCCCGAGGATTGTGACACACACCAACGGTCCTTATCAAAGTTATAACGTACCAAGAATAAACAAAGTCCGGCAAAGGTTGGCAACCAGCCCAGAAAACAAGATACGATAAGACACTCACTCTCCAAAATGCTCTGTAATAATTACATGTTGTTTCCAGCAAGAAATTACTGACTGCGTGCAACTTAAATAAGCTAAGGGAGTGGCCAATTATCCTCAAACCTTACTCTCAAGGAGACCTACTCCTCCTGAGTAGCCACTCCTGCCTTTTGGCAGCCCTGCGTGCTCGAGCATTGAGGAGAGGCTCCTCCACTTCGCTCTCTCCACTGGAAGGAGCCTCTGGAGGTTCTGAAGGTCCAGGCTGAGTCTCTGCCTCTGGCACCACATCCTCTTCAGCCTCTTCGCTGTCTGACGCGAGCGCTGGCTGCGCAGGCTGCTGGCGCAACACCACACCAGCCTCCTCGTCGTCGGGATCAGCCACGATCTGCGCAGGCTGCTGGCGGGCCACAACAGTTCCTCAGTTTGAAAAAGGACTCGAAAGGATGGTGCTATTGTCAGAAGAAGGAAAAATCCATCCATTGCATCTTAATTTGTCCATTTTTGGAAATATGAAATTATTATTATTTTTATTTACTTGTATCCCGCCCTTATTGTTTTTACAAATAATTCAAGGCAGTGAATATATCCCACACAGCTTCCCCCTCCTATTTTTCCCACAACAATCCTGGGAGGTGGGTTGGGTTGGGCTGAGAGAGGGGGACTGGCCCAAAGTCACCCAGGCGGCTGTCATCTGGTACCTAAGGAGGGACTAGAACTCACCATCCCCTGGTGACTGGGCTCAAAGTCACCCAGATGGCTGTCATGCCTAAAGTGGGACTAGAATTCCCAGTCTCCTGGTGATTGGCCCAAAGTCACTGAGCCAGCTTTCATGCCTAAGGTGAGACTAGAACTCACCATCTCCTAGTGATTGGCCCAAAAGTACCCAGCCTTTCATGTCTAAGATGAGACTAGAACTCACTGTCTCCTGGTGATTGAACCAAAGGTACCCAGCCTTTCATGCCTAAGGTAAAACTAGAACTCGCCATCTCCTAGAGATTGGCCCAAGTCACCCAGCTGGCTTTCATGTTAAGGCAGGACTAGAACTCCCAGCCTTCTGGTATTTGGCCCAATGTCACCCAGTTGGCTTTCATGCCTAAAGTGGGACTAGAACTCACTATCTCCTGGGTCTGTCATGGCATGATCCAAAGAGCTGGGCATGAAAGCCATGAAATAACATTTTTAAGCATGTTTTTTTCCCCCAAGTGACATGGATTTCCTTCCAAGGTTACCTCAGAATATCCAAGCAAATGCTGGAAACAGTCAAACAAATAGGAGGAGAGTTGGAGGAGATTGAGGAACTATTCTAAATCAACTAAATAGTTGATGTTTTGGAGGGGATCAAGCTGTGAATTAATCAAATAGAACAAGCTGGAAGATAGTTAAATATTAGAGGGAGATATAGTGGAAAACATATTAGAAATTGGAGTAAATAAAATATGCCTTTGAGAGAAATCTGTGTAATATGTAAACTGGGAGAAAAAAAAACTAAGGTAAACTGATTTGAGGATAAGGGTCAAAGGATTAAAATTAGATAAAATGTTGTTTTATAAAATATAATAAAAATGGAATGGTATTGAATTGAAACTAAGAATAAATGGTGATAAAATTGTAAGGTAAACACTTAACAAGAGCTTAGAATATTGTAAAAATTATTTTGATATGACTTGTATAAGATATAAGGTAAAGAAGAATAAAGATATGTTTAGAATTGTTATGCAGATGTAAAAATGAGTGAAAGTGAATTTGAAACTAATTTTGGATAGATATAATGGATTTATATAGATGAAAATGTTAAATTTGAGGTAAAATTGGTTTTTTCTTAAGTTTTGAATTTATTTTTTATCTTCTTTTTTTTTCTTTTTTTGTTTATTTATAAAAGATGTAATGGAAATTGTGAATTGAGCTTGTGAAAGGAATGTAAGTGTGGTAACCATCTATGACCGGATTGAGATTTTTGCTCTTGAAAGTTATGTTTTTATGTTTAAATTTGAAAAAATAAATAAAAAATATTTACACACACACACACAAAAAAAGAATATCCAAGCAACGAAGCAGTACAGCTTTATTATTATTATTATTATTATTATTATTATTATTATTATTATTATTATTATTATTTCTCCCTCCACAAAATCAGCAATCAAGTAGGTAAACCTGACACATTTATTAGGCTGAACTTCAGCGTCACTCTATTTTCACTGGCACCCGTGTCCCTGCTGTAAACCCTGAAGGCTTGGAAATATACATTTATTGATTGATTTATTGATTTAACCAGAGCCAGTTTGGTTCAGTGGTTAAAGCACCCGCCTAGAAAGCAGGAGATGGTGAGTTCTAATCCCACCTTATCCATGAAAGCCAGGTGGGTCTATTTGGGCCAAGCATCAGGAGGCAGTGAGTTCCAGTCCTGCCACAAAAGCCAATTAGGGGACTGATTTATTGGTTATCCTGCCTTTATTATTTTTGCAAATAACTCAAGGTGGGAAACATATCCAACACGCCTCCCTCGTTTTCTTTTCCCACAACAACAACCCTGTGGGGTGAGGTGGGGTGAGAGAGAGAGGGGGGGGGAGTGGTGGGTTTCAAATTTTTTTATTACCGGTTCTGTGGGTGTGGCTTGGTGGGCGTGGCTTGGTGGGTGTGGTAGGGGAAGGATACTGTAAAATCTCCATTCCCACCTCACTCCAGGGGAAGGATACTGCAAAATCCCCATTCCCACCCCACTCCAGGGGAAGGATACTGTAAAATCTCCATTCCCACCTTGCTTCCCTCCCTCCCTTCCTCCCTCTCCTCTCTTCCATTCCTTTCTCTCCCCTTCCCTCTTTCCCTTCCTCTTCCTCTTTCCTCCCTTCCCCTCCTTCCCCCTCTCCCCTTTCTACTTTCTCTCCCTCTCCTCTCTTCCTCTTTCACCTTCCTCTTCCTCCTTTCTCTCTCCCGCTCCCTCTCCCCTTACCTCCATCGCTCCTCCCTTTCTCTCCCCTTTTACCCTCTTCCTCTCCCTTCCTCCCTCCCTCTCCTCTCTTCCATTCCTTTCTCTCTCCTTCCCTCTTTCCCTTCCTCTTTCCTCCCTTTCCCTCCTTCCCCCTCTCTCCCCTTTCTACTTTTTCTCCCTCTCCTCTCTTCCTCTTTCGCCTTCCTCTTCCTCCCTTCTCTCTCCCGCTCCCTCTCCCCTTCCCTCCATCGCTCTCTCCCTTTCTCTCCCCTCTTTTACCCTCTTCCTCTCCCTTCCTCCCTCCCTCTCCTCTCTTCCATTCCTTTCTCTCTCCTTCCCTCTTCCCCTTCCTCTTTCCTCCCTTTCCCTCCTTCCCCCTCTCTCCCCTTTCTACTTTCTCTCCCTCTCCTATCTTCCTCTTTCTCCTTCCTCTTCCTCCCTCTCACCTTGCTTCCCTCCCTCCCCTCTCTTCCATTCCTTTCTCTCCCCTTCTCTTTCCCTTCCCCTTCCTCTTTCCTCCCTTTCCCTCCTTCCCCCTCTCCCCTTTCTACTTTCTCTCCCTCTCCTATCTTCCTCTTTCTCCTTCCTCTTCCTCCCTTCTCTCTCCTGCTCCCTCTCCCCTTGCCTCCATCGCTCTCTCCCTTTCTCTCCCCTCTTTTACCCTCCTCCTTTCCCTCTCCCCCTCCCTCTCCCCTTCTCTTCCTTTTTCTCCCCTTCCCCCTCTCCCCTCACTCCCTCCCTCCCTCTCCTCTCTTCCATTCCTTTCTCTCCCCTTCCCTTTCCCTTCCTCTTTCCTCCCTTTCCCTCCTTCCCCCTCTCTCCCCTTTCTACTTTCTCTCCCTCTCCTCTCTTCCTCTTCCTCCTTTCTCTCTCCCGCTCCCTCTCCCCTTACATCCATCGCTCCTCCCTTTCTCTCCCCTCTTTTACCCTCTTCCTCTCCCTCCCTCCCTCTCCTCTCTTCCATTCCTTTCTCTCCCCTTCCCTCTTTCCCTTCCTCTTCCTCCCTTTCCCTCCTTCCTCCTCTCTCCCCTTTCTACTTTCTCTCCCTCTCCTATCTTCCTCTTTCTCCCTCTCACCTTGCTTCCCTCCCTCCCCCTCTTCCATTCCTTTCTCTCCCCTTCTCTCTTTCCCTTTCCCTTCCTCTTTTCTCCCTTTCCCTCCTTCCCCCCTCTCCCCTCTCTACTTTCTCTCCCTCTCCTATCTTCCTCTTTCTCCTTCCTCCCTTCTCTCTCCCGCTCCCTCCCCTTCCCTCCATCGCTCTCTCCCTTTCTCTCCCCTCTTTTACCCTCTTCCTTTCCCCCCTCCCTCCCTCTCCCCTTCTCTTCCTTTTTCTCCCCTCCCTCCCTCTCCTCTTCCCCCCTCCCTTTCCTGGCAATTGGTAACCCAACGTTCCAAAACGGGCCGAGCGGAAATGAGGCAGCCAATGGGAGGTGGGCGGTGGGCGGGCTGAGAACGTTCCCCTGGAAAAGGCAAGACTTTCGCCGCTTTGCAAGGAAAGGAGCCGCGGTCGCCCCGGGCCTCCCATTAAACCAGGTAAAAAAAAGAAAGAAAGAAAGAAAGAAAGGCAAGAGAGCGCGAGGAAAGGCGCGGATCCAGCTGCGGCCGCTTCTTCCCCCGCTTGCAAATATATATATATATATATATAAAAAGTTGCAAAAAGGTTACCCCGGAATAACCCCGCTTTGCCTTCATGCCACCGCCTAGTTTGCTTCCTTTGGCGGGCGCCTGCAAGATTGGGCGTAGCAGTCCCGTGTTCAGCGTTGCGTGTGAAGGGGGGGGGAAGAGACCCGGGAGGGAGGGGGACACGATCGGATGCGTGCGCGCGTGTGGATTTGCGCCTTGAGGGGTGCTGCCCTCTCGATTGGAATGAATCGCTTGGCGCGGGTTCCTTTAAAACACGCATCGGCCGCCCCACTCCGACGGCCTCCCCTCCACGCGTGGCTTCTGAAGGCGAGGCCCACACGTGAGCCGAGACAGAGACTTTAAAACACCACCAGGAATTGCAGGATCGGAGTCGATCCTTTTGCAAAGAAGAGGGTTTGTTTCTTTGTTTTTTTTTGCACGTGGGACCCAACTCCTAAACCATCATCTAAGACATCGACCCTGATTTGCTGGTTTAAGAGCTTGACTTCCGGCCTTGGAAAGTCTCCCCCCCCCCCGTTTGATTGCCCACTGATCTGGGTTTAATGCTTCCGATCTTATGGGTTCCTTTATGGCGAGTTGCAATTTAACCAGGATTGGGACAGGGAGCCATCCTGGCTAGTTTTTTGGGGGGATAGGCTTTTAGCTGAAGGACCGAAGTCCGGGAAAGTCCCCGAGACGAGCTGGAGAGAAGTTGTTTCGTTTCGTTTCGTTTCTCTTTCTTTCTTTCTTTCTTTCTTTCTTTCTTTCTTTCTTTCTTTCTTTCTTTCTTTCTTTCTTTCTTTCTTTCTTTCTTCCTCTGTCTCTATCTTTCTCTCCCTCTTTCCTTCCTTTCTTCCTCTTCCTTCCTTCCTTCCTTCCTCTTCCTTCCTTTCTCTTCCTTCCTTCCTTCCTCTCTATCTTTCTCTCCCTCTTTCCTTCCTTTCTTCCTCTTCCTTCCTTCCTTCCTTCCTCTTCCTTCCTTTCTCTTCCTTCCTTCCTTCCTCTCTATCTTTCTCTCCCTCTTTCCTTCCTTCCTTCCTTTCTCTTCCTTCCTTCCTTCCTCTCTATCTTTCTCTCCCTCTTTCCTTCCTTCCTCCTTCCTTCCTTCCTTCCTTCTGCTGCTGGCTTTTAGCGGTCAAGGTCATCGCTGGAGAGGAAGCGCGAGGTTTGCGAAGGCCGAGAGGAGGAAGAGGAAGATTTGCCAGCGCTGCCCAAAGTCTAGAAATGGGCTGCCTCCGAAGTCCAGTCTCCCCCATATCAGTTGGGAGACCAGGGTTTAAAAAAAACCAAGAAGCCACGATTTCAGGCTCAACTGATCTTTTTTACAAAAATGTATCAATGAGGGTTTTGTAACTTTTTTTTAAAATAAGTAACTCAGCTGGTAGACGATCCAAGAACTCTTTCCTCCTCCTATTATCCCAGCAACAAGAACTTTCCCTTTCCTCTTCCTTCCTCTTCCTCTTCCTTTCTTTCCTCCCTATCTGTTTTTCTCTTTTCTTTTTCTCTTCCTTTCTTTCCTCCCTGTTGTTCTGTCCCTTCCTTCCTTTCTCTTTCTTCTTTCCTCCCTGTCCCTTTCTTTCTCTCTTCCTTTTTTCCCTATTTCTTTCTGCCTATGCCTTTGTTTTTTATCTTTCTTTCTTCTTTTCACTTTCCCTTTCTTTCCTCCCTATCTCTTTCTTTCTTTCTTCCTTTCCTTCGCTTCCTTCCCTTCCTTCCTTTCCTCCCTATCTCCTTTCTGCCTCTGCCTGTTTTTTAATCTTTCTTCCTTTCTCTTTCCCTTTCTTTCCTCCCTATCTTTGTCTTTCCTTCTTTTCTCTTTCTTCCTTTCCTCCCTATCTCTCTCTTTCTGCCTGTCTGTTTTTCTGTCCCTTTCTCTTTCCTTTTCTTTCCTCCCTATCTCTTTCTTTCTTCCTTTCCTTCTCCTTTCTCTTTCTCTCTTCCTTTCTTTCCTCCCTATCTCTCTCTTTCTGCCTATTTTTCTGTCCCTTCCTTCCTTCCTTCCTTCCTTCCTTTCTCTTTCTTTTTCTTTCCTCCCTATGTCTCTTGGTCTGTTTCTTTCTTCCTTTCCTTCTTTCCTTCCCTATCTCTCTCTTTTCTCTGTGAAGGCTAAAAATGGCTTTTTCAGGCTTCTGCCTTGGCATGCATATTTTCCAATGAGACAAACTGAGATGGGAAAATCATTTTATTACAATTTATCAGAATATTCAGGCAAAAGGGATTCCTCTCATGCAAAGAGGAAACCCGGATCCTTATCTTACCTCCCCTTTTATAGTTAACATAACAAAGAGAACTGAAAGAGGGAAGTTGATTGGACAGGATAAAAGTAACCACTCCTTCCTTTGCATAGGAAATCAGCTACATGTAGTCAAACATGTTACATATTTGCATCCCATAATACCGTAGCACACGTATTCATTAAAATGAGGTCTGATGGCAGAAGGAGCATAAATTGTAAGGAAAAAGGTTGGCTGGAGTTCACGAAAGAGATAAACCAGTACAGATTGTCCCAATTTGTACTAACAAATTTTTCTTTATCTGGAGCTTGTTAAAAGCTGATAAACCTGAACATCCTTTTAAAAGAGAGAAAAGAAATCAAATTAAAATACAAAATAAAAGTTTGTTAACAAATTACAAAACCCATGTCATTTGCCCCTCAGTGTTTTTCTCTCTCTTTCTCCCTTCCTTCCTTTCTCTGTCTCTTTCTTTCTCTCTTCCTTTCTTTCCTCCCTGTGTATCTCTGCCTGTTTTTCTTTCTCTTTTCCTTCCTTTTCTCTTCCTTTCTCTCCTATGCATCTCCTTCTGTCTCCTATGCATATGGATAAATAGCTAGAATATTTTTAAATTCAACTAAGGAAAGTGTAATAAATGAAATATCTTTAATTGCATATCGTGGTGAAAGTAGAAATGATTAAGATGTGATTTGGAGGAACATATGGGGAAATTATTTGATGTATGAAAATGGAACGAATTGGAATATCCACATTTACATTTTTTTTCTCTTGTTTGAATATATAAATGAAAAAGATATCTACATAATTAATTGATTTATATTAAAATGTTGGACTTTAAGGAAATGTATGTCATAAAATAAGTGGGTTTACTATTACTATAAGAATTGAATAACTAACACCACAAAATTAATTAATTTGATGATGGATATAAAAATAGATGATAATGGGAAGGGATTTAATATAAAATAGAAGGGAAAAATGGAATTTGGTTAAAATTGGAGATGAAAATGAAGGTTAATATTGGTAAAAAAATAGATGAAAATAAATATTATGGCAAAAAAAAAAAGAGATATAGAAATTGTAATTTTAATTGAAAGGACTAAAAACTGTTTAAATTTGTTAACCGGCCAAATACTCCGTTCAGCAAAAATACATTGTATGTTTGTGTTTGTGTATAAAATAAAAAAAACTTTTTATTAAAAAAAAGGAGAAATTTCTGATCAATCCTTAAGCATCCAGAAAATGGAAGCTTTTTTTCTGCTGCTCAGGGGAAGGAAGGTTGGAGTTTTTCAGCTGGCAAATATTAACAAACAAAGACAATCCAAGCAGCTGATTAGATTTCCAGCAATTCTTAAAAGAGAATTTTAATGCACAAGACTGGAGTAATATATGCACAATAAAAAAAAAAAACCACCCAGTTTTCTCTGATTATAATATTTGGAATGCAGGTAGTCCTCAACTTAACAACAGATCATTTACTGACTGGTCAAAGTTACAACAGCACTGAAAAAAACTGACTTATGACCATTTTTCACACTTAAACCTTTGTAGCATCTCCTTGGTCATGTAGTCAAAATTCAGATGCTTGGCAATTGACTCATACTTATGACGATTATTGTGTCCTGGGATCGCTTTTGCGACCTTCTGACAAGCAAAGTCAAGGGGGAAAGCCAGATTCACTCTTAACCAGCTGTCTTACTAACTTAACAATTGGAGTGATTCACTTAACAACTGTGGCAAGGAAGGTCGTGAAATAGGGCCAAGTTATACTTAACAACTGTCTCTCTTAGCAACAGAAATGTTGGGCTCCGTTGTGGTTGTAAGCTGAGTACATTTTGGGTTGTTCTTTCAATCGAATTCTTAATTTTGGCATTTCTCTGGCTGCATCTCAAATCCTGGAGGCTTTTTGACCTGCTCAGATTCTAAATTGTATCTTTCTGGTTGTCCCAGACATTCAATATATCCATTTATTTAGTTAGTTTATATCTCCCCTCCAACCTTGGCAACTTTTTAAAGTTTTGTGGACCAACTCCCAGAATTCCTCCTGAGAAATTGTGGGAAGTCCACAAGTCTGAAAGTTGGAGACCCCTTTGCAACCAGATTTGTGGACAGCCCAAATAGTGAAGAGACACCAACAGAGGGGCGTTTTTCAGACGGCCCTTAGCCTTGAGATATGACATCTTTGTAGGATGCCCAGCCAGTTGCTATTTGTGTATTGGCAACGCAAGTGTGCAAACAGCCGGCATCGGAATGCCCTTTGAAGCAGCAATTGAAATGACCTTCAGACTCCTTTCCTGAGAAGTCTGGCGTTCCTTATCGGTTACGTAGAGCAGTTTTCGCTTTTTCATTACACAGCGAGCACAATAATAATATTCAATGGAGAAAAAAGGAAGGTTCTACATTTAGGCAAGAAAAACAAAATGCACAGGTACAGCATAGGTGGTCCCTTGCTCAATAGTAGTAATTGTGGAGGGATCTTGGAGTCCTAGTGGACAGCCATTTAAATAGGGGCCAGCCGTGTGCAGCAGCTGCCAAAAAAGCCAACACAGTCCTAGGCTGCATAAACAGAGGGATAAAATCAAGATTACAAGAAGTGTTAATACCACTTTATGATGCCTTGGTAAGGCCACACTTGGAATCCTGCATTCAGTTTTGATCACCACGATGTAAAAAAGATGTGGAGACTCTAGAAAGAGTGCAGAGAAGAGCAACAAAGAGGATTAGGGGACTGGAGGATAAAACATATGAAGAACGGTTGCAGGAACTCAGTATGTCTAGTTCAGTGAAGAGAAGGACTAGGGGAGACCTGATAGCAGTCTTCCAATATCTCAGGGGCTGCCCCAAAGAAGAGGGAGTCAAGCTATTCTCCAAAGCACCTGTGGGCAGGACAAGAAGCAATGGGTGAAAACTAATCAAGGAGAGAAGCAACCTAGAACTAAGGAGAAATTTCCTGACAGTTAGAACAATTGATCAGTGGAACAACTTGCCACTAGAAGTTGTGAATGCTCCAACACTGGAAGTTTTTAAGAAGATGTTGGATAACAATTTGTCTGAAGTAGTGTAGGGTTTCCTGCCTAGGCAGGGGGTTGGACTAGAAGACCTCCAAGGTCCCTTCCAACTCTATTTCTAATGTAAAGACAATTCTGCAATAACCAGAGGTACAAAATGCACATAATCTAAGGGTTCAACAGCATGTCGTATTTCAAATACAGGCAATCTTCGACTTATCGACTGATTCGTTCAGTGAGCAGTCAAAGTTATAAGGGTACTGAAAAAAATGACTTACGACCATTTTTCACACTTATGACCGTTGCGGCGTCCCCATGGTCACGTGATGAAAATTCAGATGCTTGGCAACTGGCCTCTATTTATCCCGGGGTCCTGTGGACCATCTTTTGCGACGAGCAAAGTCAATGGGGAAAAGCCAAATTCACTTAATGACCGTATTATAACTTTTAACGACTGCAGTGATTCACTTCACGACTGTGGCGAGAGCTGATCACATGACTCCGGAACTGTGGGCCAGTTGCTAAGCGTCCGGATTTTGGTCCTGAGACCTTGGAGATGCTACAACGGCCGCGAGTGTGAAAAACGGTCCTAAGTCATTTTCTTTCATTGCCGTTGTAAGTTCGAACGGTCACTGGATGAACTGTTGTAAGCCGAGGACTGCCTGCCGTGTAGATTCAGCTGTTCCTCTTCTTTTTTTCCTAGCCACTAACTGGAGATGCCTGTCTGGGGAAGACAACTGGCTGAAGATGAGGCGAAGAAATATATTTATCGCAACCTTGCCATGTTCCATCGCGTCCAAGTGAGCCAAATGATCCACTTGCCGTGTCTCACCGAGACAGACCGGGTAATTACACGGATATTTTAATACACAATGGTGTAAAATTTGGAGCTGCTGGTAAAACATTTTTGAATTGATAGCACTTAGACTTATATACCGCTTCATAGTGCTCTGTTGCCCTCCCTAAGCGGTTTACAGAGTCAGCCTCTTGCCCCCCAACAATCTGGGTCCTCATTTTACCCACCTCGGAAGGATGGAAGGCTGAGTCGACCTTGAGCTGGTCAGGATCGAACTCCAGACTGTGGGCAGAGTTTGCCTGCAATGCTGCATTCTAAGCACTGGGAGGGAGGGAGGAAAGAAGGAAGGAAGGAAGGAAGGAATAGCACTTAGACTTATATGCCACTTTACAGTGCTTTACAGCCCTCTCTAAGCAGTTTACAGAGTCAGTCTCTTGCCCCCAACAATCTGAGTCCTCATTTTACCCACCTCGGAAGGATGGAAGGCTGAGTCAACCTTGAGCCGGTTAGAATCGAACTGCTGACAGTCGCCAGAATTAGCCTACATTATTGAATTCTAACCACTGTGCCACCAGGAAGGAGAATGAGAATTAAGAGGGGAAGGGAAGGGAAGGTGCCCTGAGTCTCCGGAGAAAGGCGGCATATAAATTGAACTAAATAAATAAGGGAAGGGAAGGGAAGGAAGGGAAAGGGAAGGGAAGATGCCCCGAGTCTCCGGAGAAAGGCCGCATATAAATTGAACTAAATAAAGAAGGGAAGGGAAGGGAAGGGAAGGAAAAGAAAGGAAAAAGGGAAGGGAAGGAAAGGGGAAGGAAAGGAAAGGAAAGGGATGGAAAGGAAAGGAAAGAGGGAGGAAAGAGGAAGGAAAGAGGAAGGAAGGAAAATAGCAGTAGCACTTAGACTTACATACCGCTTCACAGGGCTTTTACAGCCCTCTCTAAGCGGTTTACAGAGCCAGCCTCTTGCCCCCAACAATCTGGGTCCTTATTTAACCAACTTCGGAAGGATGGAAGGCTGAGTCAACCTTGAGCCGGTCAGGATCGAACTGCCGGCAGTCAGCAGACTTAAGCTGCAATACTGCCTTCTAATCACTTCTAGCCACGAGAAAGGAGAACTCTGGGAATTGAAGCCCACAAGTCTTAAAAGTTGCCAAGGTTGGAACCCCCTGCTCTACATGATCCCGGGAGCATCTTCGGACAAACGCTGCCCCTTCCTCGGCTAAGGGACAAAGATGGTGCAACTGGACCGGACCGGGAAGGTGGGGGGGGGGGCAGGGGAGGAGAGAGCTTTTCCTTTTTTTACAACTTTTTTTCTTCTTCTTCTCCTCCTTTTTCGTAGCAAAAGATCAGAGCGTCCTGCACCAACGAAGGAAACAACGAAACCACGTTCATTTTCTTTCAACGCTTGTGCTGCAGGAAAGACTGGGTGCTGCCCTTCGTGGAAGCTCTCCGCGAACAGAACATGGGCGACTTAGCTGACGAGCTGGAAAGCCTGTATAACAGCAAACTCCTTCGTAAGATGCTTTTTTTTCTTTCTTTTCTCTCTCTCTCTCTCTCTCGCAGATTGTTTTTGGCTCCTCGGGGGCGTAAAAGACGGCTTTGGAAAAGGTTGGCGCCCTTGGGGCCTCCAAAGCCCCCCCTCACTTCCCCCCCCCAAAAAAAAGAAGGTCCGGGAGGACTTTGGAGGTCTCAAGTAAACGAACCAAGGCCTTGGGTCGAGTGTGAATTTGTTCGTCCCTAAAATATTTGTCTTTTCTGGTAGCCGACACTGTGATACAGGTAGTCCTCGACTTACGACCGCAGTTGGGAGCGGAATTTCCATGGCTAAGTGAGGCAGTTGTTAAGTGAGTTGCTACCCCGTTTTACAATCTATCTATCTATCTATATTTGGCCACAGTTGTTAAGAATAACAGAGTTGGAAGGGACCTTTGAGGTCTTCTAGTCCAACCCCTTGCTCAAGCAGGAGACCCTCGGCCATTTCAGACAAATGGCTGTCCAACATCTCCTTGAAAACCTCCAGTGATGGAGCACGCACAACTTCTGGTGGCCAGCTGTTCCGTTGGTTAAGGAGTGTCAGGAAATTTCTCCTTCGTTTTAGGTTGGTTCTCTCCTTAGAGAGATTCTCCCCTTAGAGAATCAACGAGTTGTTAAATGAATCTGGCTCCCCCCATTGAAGGTCGCAAAAGGAGACCACATGACCCCGGCATGTGGCGATCGTCATAAAAGAATGCCAGTTGCCAAACTTCCGAATTTTGATCACGCGACCGCCAGGATTCCACAAATGGTTGGAAACGGCGAGGACCCGTCGTGTCACTTTTTTCAACGCCGTCGTAACTTGGAACAAACGGCTAAATCAGGGCTCTCCAAACTTGGCAACTGGAATTCTTGTGGACTTCCAACTTCCGTCTCGTGTCATAAGCCTGGGCTGGCTGTGGAATTCTGGGAGTTGGAAGTCCACAAGTCTGAAAAAGTTGCCAAGTTTTGGGGAGCTTGTGGGCTCAACGGCTGGTTGTAAGTCGAGGACTGCCTGTACGTGGGAAAGATTTCGCGAGACACAACTAAGAGACACAAATAGGCAACAGTCAAATAAGAGGCAGCGTAGCCCTGAGCGGGATAATGGATGGGGAAAAAGACCCTCCTGAGTTTCTTGGGTTGTAAACGAGAAGGGAGAATTGTACTTGCAAAATTCTGCTTGTTAAGGAATTCGCAGAGCAACCCTTGAGGAGCAAAGGTGTGCCCATGAAAAGGGATCGAGAGTAGTTAGGAAATAACACAGCCAACACACAGATACACTGAGTGTGTTTACTTTCAGGAAATAGTAATAAGGCACAGTCCATTAAACAGTCCAGGTCATACACAGATAAAGCAGTAGATATCTAACAATAGTCCAGGGATAATCCAATAACAGTCTTCTTACCAGTCGTTGTAGTCATACACAATAATAGTTCTTCTATATTTGCAAACAGCAGCAAACACAGCAAAGCAGCAACAAAGAGAGCAAAGAGAGACAAACCAGGTTTCTAGCTCCCTCTTAAGGACATTGGCTGCAGAGCTAACCAATCAGGACACAGTATGATGCAATACAGCAATACAGCAGTCTTAAAGCAATATTCATGATTTATATATTGCCAACCCAACAAGTTAGGTAAAACCATTTCCTAACACTGCTAATCTAGTTTTACACTACAGGTAGTCCTCGATTTGCGACCACAGCTGAGGCCCATTATTTCTGCTGCTAAGCGAGATTAACAACTATCTCGCTTAGCAACAGACGTTTGAACAGAAATGCCCCGCTTTGCGGCCTTTCTTCCCACCATTGTTAAGCGAATCGCTGCCGTTGTTAAAAGTGAGGAACACGGTTGTTAAGGGAGACCCGGCTTCCCCATTGACTTTGCTCGTCAGGAGGTCGCAAAAGGGGGTGAATGTCAGCCAGGGACGCTGCGATCATCCTAAATGTGAGCCGATTGCCAAGCGTCCGAATTCGAATCACGTGACCGTTGGGGTTGGCGCAACGGTCGTAAGTGTGAAAAACAATATTAAGCCACTTTTTTTCTGGTTCGGTTGTAACTTCGAACAGTCAGTAAACGGGCGGTTGTAAGTCGAGGACTGTCTGTAAAGTAGAATTAGGTCCCCTGGTGGCCTAATTTCCTGTCTGGCCTTCCTGGTAGGGCTGACCCTGCATCCTTTCCTTCTCTCTCTCTCCCCCACATGTAACGTCCGCCTGCGTGCAACGACGTCTTCCCGCAGCCCCAAGGACCCCTCCAGCAGCTTCGGCACCCCCAGCTGCCAATCGGCCTTCGGCTCCGCCTCTCCGGCTTGATGCCAATGAGCAGAGCCCTCCTGGACAGTACTTAACCGAAAACCAAGCCCTTCCCTCGTCTCCCCCGCGATTGGCCTCTTCATCTGCCAATCCGCCCCCCCAGGATGCGGGAGATTACCGGACTCCCGTTCAAGAAAACAGCCATCCAGCTGAAAAGAGCAGGTTAGCGGTACATCCCAAGGTATGTATCCATGCATGCATGCATGTATGTATGTATGTATGAAATTTATTTGCTGCTCATCTCGCTTGAGATGACTCTGTGCAGATTTTCTTTTTTTTAAATGCCAGGTGAACGCTAGCTCCTTCAGTCAGATTATTATATTATATTATATTATATTATATTATATTATATTATATTATATTATATTATATTATATTATATTATATTATATTATATTATATTATATTATATTATATTATATTATTAATATATTATATTATATTTATTATATTATATTATTAAATTATATTAATTTCATGTATTGCATTATATATCATATCAGTGGTGAAATATAAAATTTGTTACTATTGGTTTTGTGGGCGTGGCTTGGTGGGGTAATGTCACTGGGTGGGCGTGGCCAACTTTTTTTTTTTTTTTTTTTTAACTTTTAAAACCATTTTTTCTACAACCTCTTCGGCTGAAGAGGTTGTAAAAAAAAATTGCTTTTAAAAGCCTCTGTCGATCAGGCAACTCAGCTGGGATCATCAGAGGGTTTTCAAAGCATTTTTTTTTACAACTTCTTCCCCAAAGAGGTTGTAGAAAAAATGGTTTTAAAATCCTCTGATGATCCCAGCTGAGCTGTGCGATCATCAGAGGCTTTTTTTTTTTTTTTTTTTTTTACTTTTAAAAGCACTTTTTCGGCCAAAGAGGTTGTAGAAAAAATGCTTTTAAAAATAAAAATAAAAAAGCCTCTGATGATTGCGCGGCTCAGCTGGGCATGGGGGAGGGCAGGGATTTGTGCTACCGGTTCTCCGAACCACCCGCCTCCATCACTACCGGATTCGGTGATCCGGTCCGAACCGGGAGCATTTCACCCCTGCATATTTATTTTAAAGGGATGCGGTGGCTCAGTGGCTAAGACGCTGAGTTTGTTGATCGAAAGGTCGGCAGTTCAGCAGTTCGAATCCCTAGTGCCGTGTAATGGTGTGAGTTCAAGTTCCTTGTCCCAGGTTCTGCCAACCTAGCAGTTGGAAAGCAGGTAAAAAAATGCAAGTAGAAAAATAGGGACCACCTTTGGTGGGAAGGTAACAGTGTTCCGTGCACCTTTGGGGTTGAGTCGTGCCGGCCATATGACCACGGAGACATCTTTGGACAGCGTTGGCTCTTCGGCTTTGAAACGGAGATGAGCACCGCCACCTAGAGTCGGGAACGATTAGCATATATGTTCGAGGGGAACCTTTACCTTTATTATACATATTATATTATACATATATTATTATATATCATATATATTACATCATTATATATCATATTATGTACTATACCAGTGATGGCTAACCTTTTTGTTGTCGCGTGCCAAAAGCGGGAGGAATGTGGGGTGGTGGTGGTCGCGTGCGCAAGTGCCCACACCTATAATTCAATGTGCCCCATCGTCCCTCCCATGCGTGCGCGACCACCATCCTCTGCCCCGCACGACCCCCGCTTTTGGCACGTGATGGCACAGTAGGCCCGTTTTTTGCCCTCCCTCCCCAGGCTCCAGAGGCTTTCTAGGAGCCTGGGGAGGGCGAAAATGACCTTCCCCCCCCCCCGAGGCCCTCCGGAGGGCAGAAACAGCCTGTTTCCCGACTTCCAGTGGGCCTGGAAGGCTTGAAAATCAGCTGGCCGGCGCGCGCATATGCACTGGAGCTGAGCTAGGGCAACACTTGTTTGCCCACTGATATGGCTCCGTGTGCCACCCGTGCCATAGGTTCGCCATCATGGTACTATACTATTATATTATTATTTTACATTATTACTTTATTTTGTATTGTTTTTATCCTGCCTTTATTATTTTTACAAATAATTCAAGCCAATGAACATATCCAATACAACCTCTCCCCCCCCCGTTTTCCCCACAATGACCCTGTGGGGCGGGTTGGGCTGAGAGGAAGGAACTGGTCCAGAGTCAACCAACCAGCTTTCATGCCTACGGCAGGACTAGAACTCACCGTCTCCTGGTGATTGGCTCAAAGTCACTCAGCCATCTTTGAAGTCTAAGGTGCGACTAGAATCACCGTCTCCTGGTGATTGGCTCAAAGTCACTCAGCCATCTTTGAAGTCTAAGGCGGGACTAGAACTCACCGTCTCCTGGTGATTGGCTCAAAGTCACTCAGCCATCTTTGAAGTCTAAGGCGGGACTAGAACTCACCGTCTCCTGGTGATTGGCTCAAAGTCACTCAGCCATTTTTGAAGTCTAAGGCAGGACTAGAACTCACTGTCTTCTGGTGATTGATTCAAAGTCGCTCAGCCATCTTTGAAGTCCCAGGCGAGTTTCCTCATTTATAGCATCAGCCCCCAACCAGGGCAGGGGTGAAATCTACTTACCTTCCCTACCGGTTCGGAAGTGCATGCGCTAGAAGTGCATGTGCGTGCTTGGACCCTCTGCGCATGCGCAAATCCTTCTGCGCATGTGCAGAAGGTAAAAAGCAGGTTACTTCCTGGTTAAAATCAGGAATTAACGACGACCGGGTGGGTGGGCAGAGCCTTGTGCTGCTGCCGCTACCAGTTCTCCGAACCACCTGCGGCCGTCGCTACTGGTTCGGCCGATCCGAACCGGTAGCATTTCACCCCTGAACTAGGGGTGGTATTCACCTACCTTCACTCCTGGTTTGCCAATGTGAGTGCGTGTGCGCGCTGACATCGCCTGCATGCGCCACCTCCGCGCATGCCCAGAGCGTAAAAAACGGGACATGATGACGTCTGGGCGGGTGGGTGGAGCCTCCCACAGCCGCCGCTACCAGTTTACCAGAACAGGATAGAACCGGATAAATACCACCACTGCCCCCAACTCTCTGGGCAACGTACAATATAATCAATATATAAACTGTATAAAATTAACTTAAAATCAGAAATAATTTCCTCCTTTTTTGCAGACCACAGGCAAAGGAGCAGAGCCAGGTTCCTCCTCCACTTCTGACGTCAGTTCAGCATCTAACATCGGAGCAGCCGTCGGACGAGACAGAGGGATTGAGTCTCCAGATCCAGATCCTGTCAAAGAGTCTGCGTCAGTCCTGTGCCCCGTGGAAGAGAGACCGCTTCCCTCCCAAACAATTTCAACCTCGGCTGACGGTAACGTGGAGCAGAACTGGGATGGACGCCAGCACCGCCCGGTGACGGTGAAAAACGGGTGTTTTGGGAACGCACACCACCCAGAGGATAGCGGGACGGGTTCAGCGTTGCCCACCGGCGCGTCTAGTAATCAGCCAGAAGAGGATTATTATTCGAGCGATAGCATCTCGTTGGCTTTGGGCGGTCCGAGAGAGGATTTGGCGGCCGAACGGAAGGTCCATGTTCTCCGAGGGGATCAAAAGCGGGAAAATCCGCCAGTTGTGGACAGTCTACAAAGTTGCCTGGATTCCCCGAGGAAAAATCCCCCAGGTGAAAAACTGTGTGCAAACTCCAAAGGGAACCCCTAAAGTACCCCCCCCGTGCATGCACCCTGCCCCCCTGCAATCCGTTTTGGAAGCAAAAATGGAGCAAGGGGGGGGCGCGTGCCCCCCATGACCCATTTTGGGCCTGGAAAGCCGCCTGCATCAACCTGGAAGCCAAAACGAAGTGTGGGGGGTGGGGCGTGACCCCCCATGCCCCATTTTGGGCCTAGAATGTTTCCTGCACCAACCTGGAAGCCAAAACAGGGTGCAGGGGGGCGCATAAGGCCCCCCATGCCCCGTTTTTGGCCTTGAAAGCTTCATGCATGCCCCCAACCCCCCCGTGCATGCCTGCACGTCCTCCATGCGTCCCACCCTCTATGCATGCGCGGCAGAGACCCGATAACCAGCTGGCTGGCGGGAGGTAGCGGGGATAGTTCCATGTAAGTGGCAGGTGGGCATGGGTGAATGCATGCAACTCCATTTGTGTGAGCGGTAAGCACATGCCCTCACCCACCGCTTGTGCAGCCCGGTTTCAAACAGGTAGTCAGACGCAGACCGGGGATTGGGGACACCTGGCCTACATGTTTGCAAGATGTGTCAGATAGTCCTCAGTTTACGACTACAGTTAAGACCAGAATTTTGGTTCCTAAGCCAAGCGCGGCTTAAGGAAGTCGTGTCCAGTTTTACGACTTTTTATTCCATGGTGGTTATGCGCATCGCTGCAGTTGTTAAGCAAATCAGGCGATCGTTAAGCAAAACCCAGCTTCCCCTATTGTCGGAAGGTAGCTGGGAAGGTCGCAAATGGGGATCACGTGATCCCAGGATGCTTCAATCGTCATAAATCCATGCCGAGTTGCCAAGTGCTCTGATTTCGATCATGTGACCCTGGGGAGGTTGCAACGGTTGTGTGAAAACGGTCCTCAGTCATTTTTTTCAGTCTGTTGTAAATTTCAACGGCCGCTAAACGAAGAGTTGTTAAGTCGAGGATTATAACCTGTGGTGATTTGTGCTAATATGCCGCCCTTCTCCGGAGACTCAGGGCGGCTTACAATGTGTTAAGCAATAGCCTTCATACTTTTGTATATTTTATACAAAGTCAGTTTATTGCCCCCACAATCTGGGTCCTCATTTTACCTACCTTAGAAAGGATGGAAGGCTGAGTCAACCTTGAGCCTGGTGAGATTTGAACTTGCAGTAATTGCAGGCAGCTGATGTTAATAACAGTGCTTTAGTCTGCTGCTCTACCAGGGCTTCACGTCCGGTGTTTAGTGTTACGCTCTACAGGAGGAGGGGGGGCTGTTGAATGCTCAGAAAATGCACGACTTGCAGCGTGTCACTGGTGTGTAAATAAACTGTGTCGATATTGTTTCTGTGCAGCTTCCCATGGGTCGCCAGAAAACCAGACGCAGCTCTTCATAGATCCTTCGTCTCGTCGAGCTCCGGCGAACGATGCCCAGCTGCCCTTTACCCAAATGGGAACTAAGCCTCCGCTTCCGATCCCCAACCCTGGGCCTATACATCCGATTCGTCTTCCACCTTCGGATTCGGATGGTTCTTCTTCCATAGAAACAAAGGCACCAAAGTCTCGTCGGGAGGTTTCAGCTGCCGGAAGCGATAAACCCTCAGATGACTTTAAGCTTCCTGTGGAAGAGGAAAGATCTTTGAGAGAAATCACCGGCGCGGGTATCTTGCCGCAGCGGGTAAGTTTGGGAGGAAGAAATGGGGGAAGGATGGAAGCCGAGGCTGCCCCAGGAACAATATGGGGACACCCGTAGGAAGGTCAAGACCAGGATATAGGAAGCTACGGGCAGTCCTCAACTCACAATCCTTTCTTTAATGACGGCTCAGAGTTAGAACTGCTCTGACAAAAATGTGAATTATGACTAGTTGTGGCACTTGCAACTGTGGCAACACCTTCATGAGGTCAAAATTTGGGCACTTGGCCACCAGCATATATTTGCAATGGTGGTAGTATTCCCAGGTCACGTGACCGCCATTTGCAACTTTCCCAGCCAGCTTCCAACAACCAAAGTCAATGGCGGAAGCCGAATCCACTTTAACAGTTGCATGATTCCCTCGACAGCTGTGGTGATTCACTTAACGACCATTGTAAAACCAGGTCCTAAAATTCACTGCCTCCCGATGGTTAGTGCAAAATCGCCCAGAGGGCTTTGATGCCTAAGGGTGGAGTAGAACTCACTATCTCCTGATGATTGGCCCAAAATCACCCAGACGGCTTTCATGCCTAAGGCGGGACTAGAACTCCCCATCTCCTGGTGATTGGCTCCAAGTCACCTAGATGGCTTTCATGCTTAATTTAGGATTAGAACTCACAGCTTCCTGGTGATTGGCCCAAAGTCACCCAGCTTGCTTTCATGCTTGAGGCGGGACTCGAACTCCCCGTCTCCTGCTTTCCAGACCAGCATTTTAACCACTAGACCAAACTGGTTAATATTTGTGGCCCATCTATTGTGCTGCTTAACATTGTCTCGGGCGATTCCAGAACATCGCTGACGTTTCCTCAGATAGCCTTATTTATTCACGGTCTTAGATTTCTCTCCCACTTTTTCCTCTGGGAGCTTGATGAAAGAATCTCTTATCTTGTTGCAAGAATCCTGCAAGGTGGATGAATTAGCACGGGCAGTCCCAAAGATATTTCTTCCAAACGCAACTGATCTTTATTTTTCCTTGAAGAGGTTTCGCTTCTCATCCAAGAAGCTTCTTCAGTTCTGAATGAACGGTGGAGGATGGAAGGATTTCTATTCCTTGCGGTCGTCTTTCCATCCTTCACCATTCAGTTAGAACAGAGGTGTCAAACTCAATTTCATTGAGGGCCACATCAGGGCTGTGGTTGACTTTGGGGGGGGGCGGCTGGGCATGGCCAGCTTGACACCACTCCCTGGGCATGGCTGACTGGGTGGGTGTGGCCAACGGGTGGGAGTGGACACCTTGACGCCACTCCCCTAATTGCTGACATGTTTCCTCTTTGCATTGGGTAGACTGGGCCAAAGCTACACGGCTAGACCGGACCGAAGCCACGCTGGCCTGATGTTTCCTCTTCGCATTGGGTAGACCAGGCCAAAGCCACGTGGGCTGGCCCCTTACATTTTCCAGGACGATCCCGCGGGCCGGATCTGACCACATCTGGCCCCCGGGCCTTGAGTTTGACACTCCAGAGTTAGAGCCAAAGAAGCTTCTTGGACGAGAAGCGAAAGGTCTTCAAGGAAAAACAAAGCCCAGTTGCCATTTGAAAAAACACGGAGAATCTCCACAGAGAATTGTTACGGGCATTTATTTGACCTCTTTGTCCTGTGTCCTTTAGGTGATGGAGACTCGGCCTTCGGCTGCTGGGGATCATAAGAGAGACAGCCACATCTTTCACAGCTACTGTAGTGAGAACGATATACCTTCCAAGCCAGGCATTCTGTCTTCAGTTCCTGCTGCAGAGCCCAGCAAGCTCAGCTCAGACGATGCCGGAGAGACCAACGATATGTATTCCGGGTCGTCAGAAAGATTACGCATGAGCGACAGTGACGCCATTTCAGTGAGCACAAGCGACAGCGACCCCATTTTGATCAGCGAAAGCAGCTCGGTCGGCCATTCCACCCCGCAGGGAAGAAACCGGGCGAGCGGTACCGTTGACGCTACTCTTCCACCCGAGGTTGACGCTGGTGAAGAAGACACGTCCTTCAGGAGTTACCATCTGCTGGTGGAGAAGAATCCAAGTATGGATCTCACAGAGGCTCCTTTGGATAGGGCCTCCTTGCGACCTTCCCCGAGGGATTTCCCGGATTCAACATCCGACGGTCAACTGGAGAACAAAGCCAAGAACCACCAGGCGGGTTCTTCTCTCCCAGATAAGAAAGTTGAGGGTGAAACATGGGCTACTTCAGGCAACTTTTGGATGCTTTTTGCGGCATTTTCTGTGGCGTTTGTGGCTTATGTGCTGTATAAGAAGAAATAAGCACCGGAGTCACTGATCGGTTGTTGACCAACTGAAATTCACACCCAGCCACTGTCTCTTCCTACCGTTGCTTGATCCTCCACGGAAGGGAAGCACTAGGGAACTTGCTTCCTTTAGATCGCTTCCCGCCACCGATGCGCGATGCTTCCCGCAGTAATGAACTCTTATCCTCACAACACGCCTTGCTTATTTCCTGTAGTCTGCTTTTGAGTCATTAATGACGACTTTCGATCCAGGTTATTTTAGATCGGTCAGTTCAGTGGCCTCATTCCCCTCCCCCCCAAAATAGCCAAGCAGATCAGACCTAGGACTTTTCTGAGATATCGCCAGAAATGCAAAAAATCTGGACATCATTGCAAAATCCTGAAAGCTCGCTTCCACATAGTTGGCAAGGGAATTGCAGGATCTCAAAGGATTTTCATTTTTTTTTTTTTAAAAGAAAGGGTCACATCGCAAAGAATATGCCGGCTGGCGTGGACGAGTGACTGCCTTCGTGATTCCAGTGGGTAGATCTTTTTGATGTGGCTTAGAAATGGAAAAAGCCAGTAGCATTTTCACTATGGTCTGAACACGATGTTCTTTTGGATACGCAAGATGTTATTGCTGAATCTTTAGAAACGAGCGTCCAGTTGTCCAGCTCCGTTTTTCTGGAATTAACGCCCGCTTAGGGAATTTAAGGAAAAGCGGTGGACTTCACCGAACTGTTTGGGAACCCTTGTTCTTCCTTTTCCATTTCTTGGAAAGAAGCAGCATAGAAGTTCGTTCTTCAATTATTACAGGAAAAGCCTGTAACTCGGATTGCCGCCGTCTGGAATTTTATCCGTTGACGTTGATGGAAACGGAATTTCTTCGTTCTGTTTTTTGTGGATGTTTTTTCTTCTTCTGCAGGGAAGGTTAAGGTGTGATATTTGGAAAGTTGTTTGTTCCTGGCCATTAAATGACAGGTAGTCCTCGATTTAATGACTGTTATGAAGGATGATAGATTGGGATGAGTCTGCTGCAGCATTCCTGTGGTCGAACGGTCATAAGGTGAGGACTACCTGGCACCCAAGAGGGCCAGATTCCATCCTTCTGAGAATTTGGGGGGGGGGACATGAAGGCTTAGTTGCTTGCCTTTGCTTAATGAGGAAGTTTTCTTGAAACAAGAGGCAGGCTGGCTAGGAAATTCTGGGAACTGAAAGCCACAAGTTGCACAGAAACACTGATTCAATGTGTTGCGTGCACCCACAAATGCATTGTCTCCTCAGGAGTTAATCGGGGTGTGTCCATTCACACTACTTGTGTATATATGTTGACTCATACCGATTATCGTTCCTTTTTTTAAAAAAGAAAAAGTAACATTTTCTTTCTATTTCTGACAGATAGTCAAACCAAGTTCCAGCTTTCTTACTTTATTTCTTTCCGACGTTCTGTAGCGTTTGGGAAATTTAAAACACGGAGACTTCCGAATCGAATAACTTTCTTGCGGTCATTAACCAGCAGAAAGAGCGAAGGGGGGGGGGGGAAATAGTTTTCAAATATGCAGAACATCCAAAAATGAATGAGGAGGAGCGATGCCTAGAAAATATGCTGAAAAGCTTCATTCTTAATTTAGCTTAAAACTAAGCTAAGCTCTAGAATTATAGCAAATTTATAGCAAAATTATAGAGCCTTTGACAAAATGGAGAATTCCTTCTAGAGTTCCTTCCCGTTCTTCCCAGTACGCCTGCTCGCCTTTCACGTGCTGATTAAAAAAAAAAAAGTTATTGGGTGAAAAATGTGTCGTTATTTCATTCATCCCAGTTTAATTTCCAGATTGTTTATTTTGTTTGTGACAACAAGCTGTTGTATAAGATAAATTTTGGATGGGTGAGAGGAAGAATCTTCCAACGGTACAGATTTATCTGTGAATAGTAATTTTGTAGGGAAACCTCAGACTTCATTTTGCTATAGTCGAAAGGTGGGGAACTCTGGCGGCTTTATTCGTGACTTGTGGACTTCAACTCCCAGAATTCCTGAGCCAGCTGGCTCAGGAATTCTGGGAGTTGAAGTCCACAAGTCATAAAGGGACCATATTTCCCCACCTTTGTTATGGTCACTTAAATTCACCCAGTGTTTGGAAACGGGCATTCATCCCAGGGGTGGGTTCTAAATTTTTTTTACTACCGGTTCTGTGGGCGTGGCTTATTTTGTGGGTGTGGCTTGGAGGTCATGTGACTAGGTGGGCGTGGCTAGCTGGTCAGTCATTTCTGGAAGGTCCTCGCACTTACGACCAGTCCTCGCACTTACGACCCAACTCATTTGTTTGCTTTTAACACTGATCAGCTGTAGGGCGGCCCTTTGAAGGCCCGCGGCAAGAGTTTAAACAGTTTTTTTCCCTCTAGTCATCAGCTGGGACTCAGGAGGCAGCAAGAGATTGGGGGTGGGACCAAATAAAAGGTAAGAATTACGTGTGGGGGGTGGGAGGGCGGGGAGGGGAGGGGAGGGGAGAACCGGTTCGGTGACGTCATGTCATCACCACTACCGGCTCGACCGAACCGGACCGAACCGGGAGGAACCCACCACTGATTCATCCTGTACTTTCATTCTTAATTTTCTTTGGTGTTTTGATGGGTCCCTAAAGAAGTATTCCACTTGTATATTTTATTTTAAACCGCATTTTCTTCCCCATCAACAAACTCACAGTGACTTGTTCCTTGAAATCTCAGCCACAAGTCTGTTCCCGTTTCAGTAGGAAACTTAAAAAAATCATGGAAGTTTGTTTGCTATTAGAAGTAAAATAAGCCACCTTATGTTGGTTGAGTTCATGCAACCGATACTTGTTTCAACTGCCATTTACCAACTCTTGACAGAGTAAACTTCACCCAGCACGTCCACCCCGAAAACATAATTCATAAACCACAGTGGTGAGTTATCTATGGCTAGTGTGGGATTCAAATAATTTAACAATTGGTTCTGAGGAGCCCCCTTTCCCTCTTTCTTCTCCCTGCTCCTCCTCCTTTCCTCCCGCTGGCCACTCCCATTTCTCCATTGCAGCGCCGTGCCGCGGAACTTGCCCCACCCACCACTGCCTGGATGCCCTTGCTTTCCCCAAGCATTTCTTTGCTAACCTGATTTCCAGCTTGGTCGCGTTTCTCCTTAAGAGTCCTTAAGTTTCTTTTTTTCAGTGCCGCCGTAACTTTGAACAGTCCCTAAACCAGGGGTCAGCAACCTGCGGCTCTGGAGCCGCATGTGGCTCTTTCACCCCTCTGCTGCGGCTCCCTGTCGCTCAAAATATGCGTTACAACTGTCAATGTGCGACACCCACCGACACACAATTTATTGAGCTTTTCAATCCCCGGTAGGCCAACCATGGATAAATCCAAGAAAAGAAAAGTTTCAGAAGAAAAAAGAACGTTTAATTCCATTACATATGCTAGTTTTGCAGCCGCTCAAGAAACTATCAGGCATGGAAAGGGTTTTGTGGCTCCCGGTGTTTTCTTTTCTGTGGGAAACGGGTCCAAATGGCTCTTAGAGTGTTTAAGGTTGCAGACCCCTGCCCTAAACGAATGGCTGTAAATCGAGGACTATTTATATAGCATATTGCAGACATTCGAGCTGCATTTGTATATTCAAACCGTTCAACATCCTGTTTTTGTTTTTGTTTTAAGTAAGCCACCACACATACTTCTGCAGTTTTGTAAACCAGGACTTCCCTTCACCCATATTTACATTTTCATTTGTCTGAAAAAGAAGTTTGCATTTTTTTTTCAATCCAGGGAGAGGTGGCCAAGTTTCATAATGCAGGAAATGGTTTTGCACAAATTCCCCCAAATAAGGATTTGAAAGTTAAACTGCTCAAGGGGAAATTCTATGAAGTAATAAAGAGTCCCTTTGCTGTCTATTTATTCTGGCAAGAGTTATTGAATGTCAAGAATTGTTGGAAAAGTTGGAAACCAAGTTTGATAAATAATGGTTGTCCTCTACTTATAACAGTGACCGTTCGAAGTGACAACGGCACTGGAAAAAAGTGACTTATGACCATTGTTCTCACTTAACGACCATTCCAACATCCCCGTGGTTACGTGATTTACATTCGGATGGTTGACAACGGACTCGCCTTTATGATGGCTGCAGTGTCATAAAAGGGGTCACGTGGTCCCCTTTTGCAACCTGACAAGCAAAGTCAATGGGGAAACCAGGTTCTTTTACCGACGGTGTTCCTAATACAACAACTGCAGTGATTCACTTATCAAAGTGGCAAGAAAAGTCGTAAAATGAGGCAAAATTCACTTAACCAATTTCTCACTTAGCAACATAAATTTTGGGCTCAATTGTGGTTCTGAGGAATATCTGTTTCTTGCCAGATTTTTAGTTGGTCGCTATACAGGTGCAATTAAGAAAAACCAGGTACGGTAATGCACCTAGATAATTAACCATACTTAACATGTGAAAATCTTCACTTACCTAGAGGTATTCTCTGCTTCCAACCATTCATTTAGCAGCCGGTCAAAGTTAACAACGGCACTGCAAAAAAAACAAAAAAACCAAAACTGTTTTCCAATCAGTCCTTGCACTTACGACCGTCGCAGCATGTCTAGAAGGCTCACGCGATCAAAATTTGTACATTCGGCAAACCCACGTACTGCAATTTGATTAAGTGAAGCAGCCGCTAAGTGAAACTGCAAGTCTGCTTAAAAGAGGACTTCGCGTTTCTTTTACTTTGCAGATATCAATGCAAGACCGGTTGTAAAAGTTAAGTTTTTCGTCACTGTCTGCAAACAATCACTATCTGAGGCAACGGCTCAGTGAGGCTTGTCTATATACTTTTCCCTTATTTATTCAATATATATGCTGAATGTATATTCATGGGAGCTGGGTTAGAAGATGGGCATAATTTTAAAACTGGAGGAAGAAATAGCAGTAATACTGATGTTCTGCCCCAGCTATGGACCCCATAGAATTCAGCACACACAAAGTCCGTAGAAACCTTAGTTTACTAATTAAGGACTACTCATGAGCTTTCTTAGTAGTTGTTCGAACACAATACAGTTTAAATCGGTCTCTTCTGAACAAGGGCTGTTAATTTAACTTCATTAACAGCCGACAAGAATCCAAGGAATAATCACTCAATTCTGAGGCACAGTATTTCAGATCACTGTAATCTTACTGTGGTTGGCAGAATGCCCAGAAGCAATTTGCAGGAAAACTGAAGAGAGAAACAAGAGCCGAATCAAACGTTTTCTGTAATCAAGACGCGAAGGAATTTGAACGAAGTTGTTCCCTGCAAATTGCCTCAGTCATCATCCTTCCTTAAATAGGCTAAGGGAGTGGCCAGTTAGCCCCAAGCCTTACTCTCGAGGAGACCTCCTCCTGAGGAGCCACTCCTGCCTTTTGGCAGCTCTGCGTGCCCGTGCATCGAGAAGAGGCTCCTCCTCTTCGTCCTCTTCACTTAAGGGAGCTTCTGGAGGTTCTGAAGGCCCTGGCTGAATCCCCGCCTCTGGCACCACATCTTTTCCAGCCTCCTCACTGTCCGACTCGAGCGCCAGCTGCACAGGCTGCTGGCGCAACACCATACCAGCCTCCTCGCTGTCGGAATCAGCTACGAGCTGCACAGGCCGCTGACAGGCCACAACAGCTGATGACGTGTGTGTGTGTGTGCATGTATGTATATGTGTGTGTATATAGATGTAGATAAATGTAGATATATGGTGTAGATATATATTTATATATCTATATAGCATGTGTTTGTGTGCGTTATGTATGTGTTTGGGTAGATATACACTTTCTCTTGAGAGCAGGCAACACAATTTCATTTTTAATGTGGGCCAGTGTGCTCAGAGCAAAAAAAAAATGATGTTATCATATACTTAGTGGCTAAGACACTGAGCTTGTAGGTCAGAAAGGTTGGCAGTTCGGCGGTTCGAATCCCTAGTACTGGTCTCCTGCATGAGCAGGGGGTTGGACTAGATGACCTCCAAGGTCCCTTCCAACTCTGTTACTTTGATAGGTTAAAAATGCAAAGGATCTGCATTTGATAGGTTAAAAATGCAAAGCCTAGTAATAAAAATCAAGGTGCGCAATGAAAAAGGTGGAATTCATATTAAATATAAAGAAGGCCAAACGAACGGCCCACGCATAGAGGAGCTTATATTTGTAATATAAGCTTAATTAATATGGTTGCATTTATTAAAGCAAATTCCCTCCCTGCTAGGTAGCCATGGAGACCCGGCCTGGCCGTCATCTCCTTAAATCCAGCCTCTAGCACCATTCTTTTTTTTTTCATTGGGCAGGCGGACTGTCCGTCTCCCCTGCGGAACAGCGGGTTGGCTACGGCGATTCCACTATTCACCCCGCCCCTTCAGGCCTTAACTCTCAGTACTACATCTTTGCGCGCGGGGCTTTTTTTTTTTTTTTTTTTCCCTTCTCCTTTTGCCTTTTTGTCTCTCAACCAAGGCAGACGGATGCTCATTGGAAGGATTCCCCTTTCATCCCAGCCCCGCAGGCTTCGCTTCATTCTAATTGGCTCGTTTATCTGTCGCCGCAAAGGCGAATGCTTCCGATTGGACGTATTTTTTTTATTTTTCCTTTGAAGGCCCCCCCCGTACTCTGAGGGAGGAAAGGGAAGGCGAGGAATTAAGACTTCGGCGCAGGCGCAGTGTCCGCTTTGGCTGCTGTCGCCGCGGCGTATGGAGCCGCTGCAGAATGGAAGTGGCAAGCGGCAAGCTGACGAGGAGCCGCCGCCCGCCATGGAGACGGGAAGCGAAGCCGGAGGATCCCCGGAGGAACGGCGGCGGCGGATATCGGCCTCAGGCGGCCGTCGGCGCGGAGGCGGGCCGAGCAAGGCGGAGGCCGCCGCGGGCCGCGAGAAAGAGCGCGTTGGCCCCGCCCCCCGGCCGCGCCTCGATTCCCTCCGCAAGAGCCGCCCTCGTGAGTGGCCGCTAGAGGGCGCGGGCGGGGCCGCTCGTGGGCGGGGCCCAAAGGGAAGGGGCGGAGCCTTGGTGCAATTTTTTTTAAAAAAAAACCTTTCTTTAAAGCTGCAGCTCAGTAATGGGGGTTCAATGGGAAATTGGGGGCGCCTTTCTTTAAAAGGGGGTCCTGCAGCCTCAGGAGACAGAGCATCTGGGTGCAGAAGGCCGGAGAATTGGGGGTGGTGGGGTGAAAGGGTTATTTGGAACTCACAACAACCCTGCTAGGTAGGCCCGCTCTCTCTTTATTCTGACTCTGATGAGTTTGAAGTCAGGGAAAGAAGAGATCCTCCTTTTGTAATTAGTGTTTATGTCTTTTCTGCTTTTTTTTTTTTTTTTTTTTTGCAAAGTGCTATTTATCCCAGAAGGGAATGTGGTATAAGGCATGGAATGGATGTACATGTGTGTGTGTGCGTGTATACATACAAGATTTGTCTGTGATAGATTTGTCCGGATATCTTTTCTTGGCCTGGCTAGTATAGTTGTTTTTAGACTTTTTTTGTTCATGGATCCATCATGTAATCTATACATCAGCCATCAATCCATCCATCATATCTATCTATCTTTCCACGTATCTGTCTGTATATATCTATCCATTCTATCATCTATCCATCCATTCATACATCCTACTCTCTCTCTCTCATCGATATCTATATCCATCCATCCATCATGTATCTATACATCATCAAGCCATCATTTATATCTATCTTTCCATGTATCTATCTGTATATTTCCATCCATCTATCCATTCTATCCTCTATTATCCATTCATACATCCTACTCTATGTATGTATCCATCCATCCATCCATCCATCATGTAATCTATACATCAGCCATCAATCCATCCATCATATCTATCTATCTTTCCATGTATCTGTCTGTATATATCTATCCATTCTATCATCTATCCATCCATTCATACATCCTACTCTCTCTCTATCATCTATATCTATACATCTATCCACCCATCCATCATGTATCTATCTATACATCATCAAGCCATCATTTATATCTTTCCATGTATCTATCTGTATATTTCCATCCATCTATCCATTCTATCTAGTATCCATTCATACATCCTACTCTATGTATGTATGTATGTATGTATGTATGTATCTATCTATCTATCTATCTATCTATCTATCTATCTATCTATCTTCTATCCATTCATCCATCATTACTATCTTTCCATGTATCTGTCTGTATCTATCCATTCTATCATCCATCCATTCATACATCCTACTCTCTCTCTCATATCTATATCTACATCCATCCACCCATCCATCCATCATGTATCTATCTATACATCATCAAGCCATCATTTATATCTTTCCATGTATCTATCTGTATATTTCCATCCATCTATCCATTCTATCTAGTATCCATTCATACATCCTACTCTATGTATGTATGTATGTATGTATCTATCTTCTATCCTTCCTTCCATCCATCATTACTATCTTTCCATGTATCTGTCTGTATCTATCTATCCATTCTATCATCCATCCATTCATACATCCTACTCTCTCTCTCTCATCTATATCTACATCCATCCATCCATCCATCCATCATGTATCTATACATCATCAAGCCATCATTTATATCTATCTTTCCATGTATCTATCTGTATATTTCCATCCATCTATCCATTCTATCCTTTATTATCCATTCATACATCCTACTCTATGTATGTATGTATGTATCCATCTATCATCTATCTATCTATCTATGTAAAAAGTTAAAATCTCGGGTTAAGAAGACAGGTATCTTTCTTTCTTTCTTTCTTTCTTTCTTTCTTTCTTTCTTTCTTTCTTTCTTTCTTTCTTTCTTTCTTTCTTTCTTTCTTTCTTTCTTCCTTCCTTCCTTCCTTCCTTCCTTCCTTCCTTCCTTCCTTCCTTCCTTCCTTCCTTCTCCAAAAAGAAGGACAGGTCTTATTTTCTTTTGACTCCCCCCCCCCCCCAAAAAAACGGTTAGGCCTTCTTTTTGGAGGGTTCTAATTATTGACTCATCTCACCGTGGTGGCACCGACAGCCCAGCCCAGCAGGAGCCCGCTGCTGGCCCACTTCTGCGGCTGCTTGCCGCCACTCGCACACATCGCCTCGGCCTCCGATTTGCTTTTAGATGCCTGCCGGAAGGCATCTGCAGCCGATGCCTTCCGGCAGGCATCTGAAAGTGAAACGGAGGCCGGGGCGATGTGTGCGAGTGGCGGCAAGCGGCCACAGAAGAAGGTGAGGCAGGTGTCGGGGTGTGCGCGAGGCAGCTCCACCACCCCGCCATCCCCACCCTAGCTTATTTTCTACCTGTATGCCTCACCCCACCCCCTGCACCCTGGGGTGGGCAGGGTCTTAATTAGGGCTAATTTTGTGGGTGGGGCTTAATTTGATTACATGCGCTCAAAAGCATGATAGGGCTTCTTTTCAAGGTGGGTCGTCTTTTTGGAGAAACAGTATCTCTCTCTCTCTCTCTCTCTATTTCTATCTCTCTGTCTCTGTTGTCTCTATCCCAGGGGTCTGCAACCTTAAACACTCAAAGAGCCGTTTGGACCCATTTCCCACAGAAAAGAAAACACCGGGAGCCACAAAACCCTTCCCGCGCCTGACTATTTCTTGAGCGGCCACAAAACTAGCATATGTAGTTGAATCAAATGTTCTGTTTTCTTCTGAAACTTTTATTTTCTTGGATTTATCCATGGTTGGCCTACCGGAGGTTGAAAAGCTCAATAAATTGCGTGCCGGCGGGTATCAGACATTGGCGGCTGTGATGCATATTTTGAGTGACAGGGAGCGGCAGCAGAGGGGTGAAAGAGCCACATGCGGCTCCAGAGCCACAGGTTGCTGACCCCTGCTCTATCCTCTCTATCTCTAGCTATTTCTATCTAATCTCTATTAAATTTATAAGTTACCCATCTCACTGTCTTGTGTGACTCGAGGCGGCTTACATAGTTAAACACACACCTTTCCAAAATTATGGCCTATCTGGTGAACCATATATTTATTTATATCCTGCTTCTTAATAAAATACCTGCAAAGCTTTAATAAATTTCAAACATGCCAAATATATACAGCCGTTCCAACCAGGGTGGATTTGATTTAAATCGAGTTGATTTAAATCACAATTTAAATCATGATTTAAATCACTAGTAAAAAGGCTTGATTTAAATCAACTCGATTTAAATCATAATTTTTAAAGAGCAACTGTCATCTCTGCTACTCCTTTGACCCGCTGTTGACTCACCGATAGTCCCAATGTTGCAGAATATACAGCCTCGTGCTACATAACTAAGCTCCATTTCATGCTGAATAAACTAAATTATTTATGTATCTTAAATAGAAAACTATCTTACGATAGATTTTTACCCCAAAAGTTTTTTATTAAAATAAATTCGATAAAAATCAAAAAAATCCGATTTAAATTTTAAAAAAAATCCGATTTAAATCAAAAAAATCAGATTTTTTTGATTTTTTTTAAAAAAAACCATTGATTTTTATCCACCCTGGCTCCAACCAAATAACCCAATTTCTCTAACTTGGGCTATCTATTCTGGGCAGCAGAAATCCAAATGACCCCCCCCCCAAGATGGCAAAAAAAGAGGTACATAGCATCCTTTTCTGAGTTCCCTGCCTAGATTTTAACAGCTCTGATTCTTAGCCCACTTAAAAAAAAATAAAATAAAATTTTGGCCCATGATAGCTGAATGGCGAGGTGGAAAAAAAAAAAGGGTGCATTTTAAAAATATTTTCTTTTTGCGTTTGGCATCTACAGAGGTCATGCAATCACTGCTAGACATAACTTGTATCAACATTTACATACATACCAGAGGTCTTCAAAGCTATGACTCATATTTATGATGGTCACAGCTTCCTGGGATCCCACGGGGAAGCCAAGATTCATTTAACGACCCCTGTCACTAACTTTAACAACTGCAGCAATTTATTATGCAACCGTGGCCAGAAAGGTGGTAAAATGGAGCGAAACTCCCTTAGCCACCACCTTGCTTCACAACAGAAATTTTGGGGCTCGATCGTGATAATACGTTGAGGACAAATCCCCACATTTAAAACAATCCTCATGTTTTAAATCCATTTTTTTCCCCTCCCTTCCTTCTTCAGCTTTCCCTTGGTTCGGCTTGGACATCGGCGGGACTTTGGTGAAACTGGTTTATTTCGAGCCCAAAGACATCACCACGGAGGAGGAGGAAGAGGAAGTGGAGAACTTGAAAAGCATCCGCAAATACCTGACCTCCAACACGGCCTACGGAGCCACCGGCCTTCGCGACGTCCACTTGGAGCTCAGGGACCTTACGCTGTGTGGACGTAAAGGCAATCTGCACTTTATTCGCTTCCCCACTCACGACATGCCCGCTTTTATTCAGATGGGCAGCGAGAAACATTTCTCCAGCCTCCACACCACTTTGTGTGCCACTGGAGGCGGAGCGTATAAATTTGAGAAGGACTTTCGCACAGTAGGCAATTCTTTTTGGCTTCTATCCCCACCCACCCCCTCCTTAAGCGGCAAACGGGAAAGAAACAAGATACTGAAAATGTTTGTGTGCGGATACAGGTGGTCCTCGACTTACGACCTACAAGGGAACCCTACGGGGTTTATGCGGATGGAAAATATAATGTAGATGAAAAATTTGTCCGAGGGAGTTTTGCCCAATTTGACGACTTTCCTTGCTAAGCGAATCGCCACTGTGGATAAGCTAGGAACCCAATTGTTTTATTTATTTATTTATTTATTTTTAAAAAATTTTATACCGCCTCCTCTCCCGAAGAATTGTTAAGGGAATCTGGGCTTCTGCGTTGGCTTTGCTTGTCAGGTGGTTAACAAAGGGGATCGTGTGACCTTGGTCGTAAGTACGAGTCAGTCGCCAAGCGTCTGAATTTTGATCGCGTGACCACGGGGATGCTGCAGCGGTCATAAGCGTGAAAAACGGTCCTAAGTCCCTTTTCCCGGTGTCGTCGTAACTTCGAACGGTCGCTAAATGAACTCTTGTGAGTCGAGGACCACCTGCGCAGGTAGTCCTCGACTTACGGCCGCCACGGAGCCCAAGGTCTTATCTTGCTAAGCGAGACATTTGTTACGTGGGTTTGGCCCCCTTTTACGACCTTTCCTGCTGCAGTGAATCCCCGCAGTTGATAAGTCAGGAACACGGTTTGTTAAGTGAATTTGCTTGTCAGGAGGTCGCCAAAGAGGATCACATGACCTCAGGACCAAGCCAAGGTCGTAAGTGCGAGTTAGCCGCCAAGCCTCTGAATTTTGATCACGTGACCTCGGGGTTGCTACAGTGGTCGTAAGCGTGAAAAATGGTCCTACGTCCCTTTTTTCCCAGTGCCGTTGTAACTTCGAACGGTCGCTGAACGAACTGTTGTACGCCGAGGACTACAGTACCTGTAATTTGCCAACGGCAGCTTTCCTTGGGATCCTTTTAACCACACCTAATCTGGTGATCTGGGTGCGAGACGGTGGATCACCCTCTTTTCAGCAGATATATGGGTTAGTTGTAAAACAGGAGTGTCCAACTCTTCATTGAGGGTTGTGTTTGACCTTTGCGGGGGCCAGGGTGGGTGTGGCCAAGGTGAGTGTGGCCAGCTCACCATCACTCATGTCGGGAGCGGCTGTGGCGGCTCAAGCTCTCTGCCAGCGAAAACAGGATCCCAAGCAGTGGTAGTCTTCAGCCGGTTCGGACCAGTTCGGGCAAACCTGTAATGACCTGTGCGTGGGCCCCGGCGCTATGCCGTCCTATTTAGCCGCGTGCATGAACGCGAGCAAAGCACATGCACAGTAGGCCTGCGCTGGCATTTTTGGTGCGCGGCAAACCGGTGATAAAATTATGTGAAACCCACTTCTGCTCCCAGGCTCTGTTTTCGGCTGCAACGATCTCCGGCAACCCTCTGCCAGTAAAAAATGGAGCTCGGGAGAGCCGCAGGTGGGCCCTCCCGAGCTCTCTTTTCGCTGGCAGCGGCAACGCGGGGCCACTCCTTCACTTTTTTCCAGGACAGCCCCACAGGCCAGATCTAAGCACCCCCCAACGCCCCCCCCCCCCCCCGTGGGCCGAATCCGGCTCTTGGGCCTTGAGTTTGACACCCCTGTTCTAAAACCTCAAGTTTATCGTATTCAAGAGAAGTGGAGGCAGTTCTTCCAATAATTCTACCTTATTGCCATGCCAGACTGATGGCTTCCCTCTACTTTGCCTTGTAGTCTTTGTGGTGAGTAGTGATGGAGTACCTTGTTTTTGTCGTTATTTTAGGAGTGGAGGTTTGGTGTATCTGGCCATACCTCGCAAATCCAGTTTAATCCCTTTAAACTAGGAGTCAGCAACCTGCGGCTCTGGAGCCGCATGTGGTTCTTTCATCCCTCTGCTGCGGCTCCCTGTTGCTGGTCGGCTCCACAATTGATAGGGCTTTCGGTTAGGACAGGTAGAGGAAAAAGGACGCCGCCCTAGGAGGAGACTCTATGGTGGGGGAACCGGACTTCCGGTCGGCAGAGGAAAAAGGACGGCGCGCTAGGAGGAGACTCTATGGTAGGGGAACCGGACTTCCGGTCGGCTCCAGAATTGAATGGGAGGGGGGGGGCTTCCGGTTAGGACCTTTGTGGCTCTTTGAATGTTTAAGGTTGCCGACCCCTGCTTTAAGCCCAGTTACGCCCCCCGCCCCAACACAGGCAGTCCTTAAATTTTAACCATTCGTTTAGTGACCGTTCGCAGTTTGCAACGGCACGTGAAAAAAAAATGCCTTATGAGACCGGTTTTCCACACTTCACCTATCCCCGTGGTCACGTGATCAAAATTCATTGGCAACTGGTTCATACTTACAACCGCTGCTATGTCCCGAGAGTCACGTAAATCCCCTTTTCCGACCTTCGGACAAGCCACGGCAATGGGGAAAACAGGATTCACTTACCGACTGGGTCACTAACTTAACGAGAAAGTTTGTAAAAGGTGGCAAAACTCGTTTAACAACTCTCCCGCTTAGCAAGGCTCAAATTGTGGTCGTAAGTTGAGGACTAACTGTAACCAGAGACTTTTAATTACTTCTGGTTGTCTCTGCTATCCCAGTTCCAGGAATAGTTTAGATATCCTTTAAAGAAGAAGCAAAATAAATATATATTTCAAGCCATGGATTAACCTTCCATTGTGGGCCAGTGTTCTAGGTGCACTTGTTTCATTTTTAGGAAATGCTGTTTGAATCTCTACATCTGATGTTTTCCCTACATCTGGCGGGCACAAGATTAGAAAAGCCAACTCACAATTTCTTAACTAGGCTCATGCTTCAGTTTGATATAAAAATATTAGTGTATTCTGCTTAAGGCTAAAAAACCAGGCGACGGGGAGTTCTAGTCCCATTTTTAGGGATGAAAGCCAGCTGGGTGACTTTAGGCCAGTCCCTCCCTCTCTCTCCCTCTCTCTCAGCCTGACCTACCTCACAAGGGGGTTGTTGTGGGGAATTTAGGAGGAGGAAGAAAGAGCGCTGGAGATGTTCTCCACTTTGAGTTACTTGTAAAAAGCGGAATATAAATAAATAAAATGAATTATTGCTGCCTTCCAGCAAACCTTCCCTCCATGTAATCTGCACTGAATCCTTTTGAGGGTGGAATATTTGATAGGGAAACCTTCCCTCCCCCCTCAAGCTTCCCCTTTGCCATTTTTTCCCCTTCTTTTTTTTAAAATAATGTCTATTGAGGCATTATCTATGGGGATTCTCCATCACCCAGGTCATGGGTTTTTTTTTATTTTTTTTAAAATTTGATTTATATGCCGCCCTTCTCCGGAGACTCAGGGCAGCTTACAATGCGTTGAGCAATAGCCTTCATACTTTTTGTATATTTATACAAAGTCAGTTTATGGCCCCCACAAACTGGGTCCTCATTTAACCTACCTTAGAAAGGATGGAAGGCTGAGTCAACCTTGAGCCTTGGAGAGATTCGAACCAGCAGTAATTGCAGGCAGCTGTTCTTAATAACAAGGTGCTTAGACCACTGTGCTATCAAGGCTCTTATCCGTTATCCCAAAGGTGCTTTTCCAGGAGGCAACGGGACTTCCTTCTTTTTTTTTTTTGAGGATGTTTCGCTTCTCATCCAAAAAGCTTCTTCAGTTCTGACCGGATGGTGGGGGAATGGAAGGATTGATATTCCTTGCAGACAGCTGGTCATTGGCATCCTTTTTAGCGAGTCCTTGAGGCCACTTGGAGGTTTATCTGTGTCCTCAGGGTCACCCGAGTGATGCAAATGGATGGGGAGCCTTCTTGGACCTGCTGAAAGGACTCTGTGCTTCCTGCGAGTTGTTTCCTGCCTTGTGTCCTTTCCCTGTTGAACCCGGGCGCAAGCTGTTGGCGATGTGTCTGTGTTGTGTCTGCATCTCAAACAGAAGCGCAAATGGTTCCTCTGGTCTGCCATTTTTTTCTGGAAATCCGTCCCGGAAACGTTCACATTTGGGACCTCTTGAGGGTTGAATCAGATTTAGAATCAGGTTAGAGCTAGTCCAGCCCCCTGCTCAAGCAGGAGACCCTCTACCATTCCAGACAAGCGGCTGTCCTACCCTCTTCATCAAAACCTCCAGTGATGAAGCACCCACAACTTCTGGTGGCAAGCAGTTCCACTGGTTAATTGTCCTGACTGTCAGTGTCTCTGTGGTGGCACCTACCCTACGGAACAATCTACCCCCAGAGATACGAGTGATCTCCGACCTTCGGATCTTTCGTCGGGCCCTAAAAACTTATTTTTTTCAGTTAGCCGGTCTGTCTTGATTTTAGGGTTAGTTTTAAAATTTTAATATTGATTTTAATTGACAAGTTTTAAATTATGGGCCAAATTTATAAATTATTTTAACTTTATTTTTAACTGTGATGTTATATATAGATGTTTTTATCTTGGCTGTTCACCGCCCTGAGTCCAAAAGGAGAAGGGCGGTATAGAAATTTGAATAATAAATAAATAAATAAATAAATCAGTGGAAAAACTTGCCTCCAGAAGTTGTGAATGCTCTAACACACTGGAAGTTTTTAAGAAGATGTTGGATAACCATTTGTCTGAAGTGGTGTAGGGTTTCCTGCCTGGGCAGGGGGTTGGACTAGAAGACCTCCAAGGTCCCTTCCATATTCTGTTTATTAGAGAAAGATCCCCCCATCACTCCCCCCCCAAAGCTTTCTCTCTGCCTCTCTTCAAAGCTTGTCTCTCCAAACAGATGGGCGACCTTCAGCTGTGTAAAATGGACGAGCTCGACTGCCTCATAAAGGGAGTCCTCTACATCGATTCGGTGGGTTTCAACGGACACTCGGAGTGCTACTATTTTGAGAACCCCACGGATCCCGAAAAATGCCAGAAGGTCCCTTTCAACTTGGAGGATCCCTACCCTCTCCTTTTGGTGAACATCGGCTCCGGGGTCAGCATCTTGGCAGTCTATTCCGAAGACAATTACAAGCGGGTGACAGGGACCAGGTGAGGCTCAAACCGAAGCTAGTCGTGGCCCTGAAGGTCTGATGTCGGACTCGGAACCTTCAGTACAGGTAGTCCTCGAGTTACGACCACAGTTGAGCCCACGGTTTGTTAAGTGAAACATTGGTTCAAGTGTGTTTGCCCCATTTTACGAGTTTCCTTGCCGCCGTTGTTAAGCGAACCGTTGCATAGGTTAGGTTAGTAACGCAGTTGTTAAGTGGATCTGGATTCCTTCCCCCCCTCCGGACTTGGCTTGTCAGAAGGTCGTAAAAGGGGATCACGTGACCCCAGGACAGTACAATTGTCATAAATAGGAACCATAAGTATGAATTTTGATCCCATGATCCTGGGGATGCTGTAACGGCCGTAAGTGTGCAAAACGGTCATAAGTCCCTTTTTTTCTGGTGCCGTTGTAACTTTGAACGGTCACTAAATGAACTGTTGTAAGTCGAGGACTACCTGTAGTTAAGTTGAAGAGCGCTGATTGGGTGTAGATAGTGCACTGTACGGATGACTTGATAAATCGATAGCGTTTGGTCTAGTGGTTAAGGCACTGTGCTAGAAACGGGAAGACTGTGAGTTCTAGTCCTGCCTCAGGCATGAAAGCTGGCTGGTAACTTTAAGCCAATCACCAGGAGAGAATGAGTTCTAGTCCCGCCTTAGGCATGAATGGTGGCTGGTTGACTTTGGGCCAATCACCAGGAGACACTGAGTTCTAGTCCCACCTCAGGCATGAAAGACGGCCCGGTAACTTTGGGTCAATCACTAGGAGACAGTGAGTTCTAGTCCCACTTTAGGCCTGAAAGCTGTCTGGGTGATTTTGGACCAATCACCAGGAGTCGGTGAGTTCTGGCTAGATTACTTTGGACCAATCACCAGGAGATGGTGACTTTGTCCCACCTCTGGATGACTTTGGTCCAATCACCAGGAGACGGTGAGTTCTAGTTCCTCCTTAGGCACGAAAGCCAGCTGGGTGACTTTGGGCCAATCACCAGGAGATGGTGAGTTCTAGTTCCTCCTTAGGCACAAAAGCCAGCTGGGTGACTGTGGGCCAATCACCAGGAGATGGTGAGTTCTAGTTCCTCCTTAGGCTTTAATGCCGGCTGGATGATTTCGGCCAATCACCAGGAGACGGTGAGTTCTAGTTCCTCCTTAGGCACGAAAGCCAGCTGGGTGAATTTGGGCCACTCACCAGGAGACGGTGAGTTCTAGTCCCGCTTTACCCATGAAAGTCAGCTGAGTGACTTTGAACCAGTCACACACTCTCAGCCCAACAGACCTCACAGGATTGTGTTGCGGGGAAAATACGAGGAGGAAGAAGCGTTGCATGCATTTGCCGCGTTGGGTTAATTATTAAAACGTCATAAAGGTGGGATATAAAGCAAGAGTACACATTAGAAATAAGCCACCTCTTCCGTAACGGGCTGAACTTCCCAGAATATGGGCACACACAAAAAAAATGAAATCGTTAAAAGAGGCTGAATTATTTCCTGGCATTATTTTGAGATGAAATTGCAAGAACAGTTTGTCCCCGTGGACATATAACCTCCTGCAGAGCTGACTAGGCAGATATTCGCCAGCTAGCAGGATATCCAAAATTAGCTAACGAGGACTTCAGTGGCAAGACCAAGTGGGCTGAACGTGCGAGATGGGCAGCCAATAAATTTGAGACATAAAATAAACAGAGCTTCTCCCTCGTGTTCCCCTTTGCAGTCTTCACCAGACACCAGCCATGATTGATAATGTCTGTCAGGTTTTGATGTCGTCTCAAATAAAATAAATTGCATTTCCAAACGGATAATCTTTGAAGAAATCTTTCATTTTATTAAGCACGACAACCTGTCCCCGATTGTGGCGTAGCCAACACTGACTTCCTGACCCCAAAACCTTCCCTTTCCGTTCCCCAATTCTCTGCGTCTCATTGGCCCTCTTCCCAAATCACTCTCCCCATACTACTACTTCAGCTCCCAGGAATGTCCCCCCTCCCATCTCATCTCCTAGGGGATATTATCTTCAGGGAAAATAAGTAGGTGAGAAGTAAAGCGTCCTCTTGCCAGCTGCCCCCTCTTCTCCTTCTTATGTCAGCATTAGAGTAAATGCAGGTTGAAGTGCTGACAATGTCTTCTTTTGCCAGCCTTGGCGGAGGGACGTTTTTCGGCCTCTGCTGTCTCCTGACCGGCTGCTCCACCTTTGAAGAGGCTCTCGAAATGGCATCCCATGGAGACAGCACAAAAGTGGACAAACTCGTGCGGGATATTTACGGAGGGGACTACGAGCGTTTTGGGCTGCCGGGTTGGACCATAGCATCCAGGTAAGGACCTCTGGAGGTGGCTTCAGGTGAGAGCGTAACACAAAGCTCGGACCAATCTTAGGCTAGGATCCTCACAAGTCCTCCTGTGACTCCTCTCCTGCGCGAGCTGCATTGGCTTCCGGTGGACTTCCGGGTGGCTTCATGGTGTTGGTGATCACCTTTAAAGTGCTCCATGGCTTAGGGCCGGGGTACTTACGGAACCGCCTTCTGCCACCAATTGCCTCCCACCGGCCAGTTCGCTCCCACAGAGAGGGCCTCCTCAGGGTGCCGTTGGCCAGACAATGTCGGCTGGCGACCCCCAGGAGGAGAGCCTTCTCTGTGGTGGCACCTACCCTCTGGAACAATCTACCCCCAGAGATACGCACGATACCGGACCTCCGGACTTTTCGTCGGGCCCTTAAAACCTTTTTTTTTCAGTTAGCCGGTCCGTCCTGATTTTATGGTGGGTTTTTAAAATTTGATATTGGTTTTAATTGAAAATGTTTTAAATTATGGGCCAAACTTTATTTAATTATTTTAAACCTATTTTAACTTTTGTGTACAAATGTTTTACTTTGGCTGTTCACCGCCCTGAGTCCGAAAGGAGAAGGGCGGTATAGAAATCTGAAAAATAAATAAATAAATAAAAGTCAATGTTGTGTTGGTGGTTTAGTAAATGCCACATGGGTGGCAGAGAGCAAGGGTCCCCAACCCCCGGACCACGGACTGGTACCAGTTTGGAGTGGTTAGGAACCAGGCTGCTGTTCTCACCTAGGCTTCCCCAGCAGCACGAAGCCGAGTCCTCGTCCCGATAAACCCCTTTTATTTAATTTACAGTGAATTCTTCTCCAGCAAAGAATTCTTCTCCACCAAGACCCGATGGCCTAGAGGTGGAGCTCTTGCCTCACAATCAGGAGGTTGTGAGTTCGATCCTAGGTAGAGCCAGATGTAGGGTTCCTGCTTGGGTTCGACTCAATGACCTGCAAGGTCCCTTCCAACTCTTTTAAATCTGTTCAAGTCTTTAATCTCCCACAGTCTTTCAAGATAGTTCACAATTACCGACCTTTATCAGGCTTGGAGAGTGGCCGGGCTGATATCTTTCAGACGCCGCAATATTTGGCAAGAATGCAGTAATGAACTAAATTGCCTCCTGCAAACTCCACTCCCCTGTCGCTCCTCTTTTATTCCCTCTGGGAGGGGCCATTCATCGTCCACCTGTGGCCTTACTCCCAAGTCGACCCTTGTTCTTTAGCTGTTCCCTTCGTCTGGCAACTCTGCGCATGCGCACTCTGGGAACAGGCTCCAGCTGGTCATCTGCCTCACTGATGTCTGACTCCGAAGGCAGCTGATAACTGTCAGACGGCCCTGGCCCTCTCTCTGCCTCTGACGCAGAGCCCTCCTCTGAGCCTTCCCCAGACTCCAGGACTGGCCCATGTTCCTCCCCAACCTCCTCACTGTCCGACTCTGCTACCAGCTCCACTGGCTGCTGGCGGGCCACAACAGCCGCACAGCTGGAGGTGAGTGGTGGGCGAGCAAGTGAAGCTTCATCTACGCATGAGTGGGAACTAGGTTGCATGCACACCCACACACACATACACCAGTCTGTGGAAAAATTGTCTTCCGCAAAACTGGTCCCTGGTGCCAAAAAATTAGGACTACTAGCATAGAGTTGATTTTGTTCAAGAGGCAACTGGACTTTCTTGTTTTTTCTTTGAAGACATTTTGCTTCCCATCCAAGAAGCTTCTTCAGCTCTGACTGGATGGTGGGGAACGGAAGGATTGATACCTCTTGCAGACAGCTGGACATTTGCATCCTATTTATTTATTTATTTATTTATTGAATTTGTTTCAGAGAGTCGTTGAGGCCACTTGGAGGTTAATCTGTGTCCTCAGGGGCACCGGAGTAGGGTCTACTTTAGCTATGCACTTTGGGACGAACCCCCTTGGAATGATGGGGAAGCATGAATGGATTTCCAGGAGAAAAAGAAACATTGCGGAAAGCACAGCTCCACAACACGGTCCTTTCCGCAGTCCCAAGGAGCCTCCACACCCATTTGCACCACTCAGGTGATCCTGAGGACACAGACAAACCCCCAAGTGGCCTCAACGACTCTCAAAATAGAGCACTGCACCCCAGAACAACTAGACACAGGAACATTTTTTTCCCCGAACGCCATTACTCTGCTAAACAAATAATTCCCTCAACACTGTCAAACTATTCACTAAATCTGCACTACTATTAATCTTCTCATCGTTCCTATCACCCATCTCCTCCCACTTATGACTGTATAACTGTAACCTTGTTGCTGGTATCCTTAAGATTTATATTGAAATTGTTTCCGGCTTGCTTATTTGTACTCTTGACTATCATTAAGTGTTGAACCTTATGATTCTTGATGAACGTATCTTTTCTTTTATGTACACTGAGAGCCTATGCACCAAAGACAAATTCTTTGTGTGTCCAATCACACCTGGCCAATAAAAAATTCTATTCTATTCTATTCCATTCCATTCCATTCCATTCCATTCCATTCCATTCCATTCCATTCCAATTATTTCTCATTATTTCCTTATTCTCCTCTCCTCTCCCCTTCCCTTCCATTCTAATTATTTCCTTCTATTCTATTCTATTCTATTCTATTCTATTCTATTCTATTCTATTCTATTCTATTCTATTCTATTCTATTCTATTCCATTCCATTCCATTCCATTCCATTCCATTCCATTCCATTCCATTCCATTCCACTCCACTCCATTCCACTCTAATCAAATTCTAATTCCATTCCATTCCATTCCATTCCATTCCCTATTCTATTCTGTTCTGTTCTGTTCTGTTCTGTTCTGTTCTGTTCTGTTCTGTTCCGTTCCGTTCCGTTCCGTTCCGTTCCGTTCCGTTCCGTTCCATTCCAATTATTTCTCATTATTTCCTTATTCTCCTCTCCTCTCCCCTTCCCTTCCATTCTAATTATTTCCTTATTTTCTATTCTATTCTATTCTATTCTATTCTATTCTATTCTATTCTATTCTATTCTATTCTATTCTATTCTATTCTATTCTATTCTATTCTATTCTATTCCATTCCATTCCATTCCATTCCACTCCACTCCACTCCACTCCACTCCACTCCACTCCACTCCACTCCACTCCACTCTAATCAAATTCTAATTCCATTCCATTCCATTCCATTCCATTCCATTCCATTCCATTCCATTCCATTCCATTCCATTCCCTATTCTATTCTATTCTATTCTATTCTATTCTATTCTATTCTATTCTATTCTATTCTATTCTATTCTATTCTATTCTTCTTTCTAAAAAAGGATGCAAATGAATACAAAAAAACCCAACAACCCCTTCATAGACTCTTCCTGTTATCTTTTTGCAGGCTTCAGCTCTGACTTTTTTCCGTTTCTCAAATTCAGGCTAGCTCAGAAGGAGTCTCGTGCTTTTTAATTTCCCCCCCGAAGTTTTGAGTTCAACCATTTTACCCAGAAATCTTCGCAGTGAACGTTTTAGATTGGTTTTTCAGCAGAGGGAGGCGTAGCACAGTTCTCGCACTGCTCTAGCCAGCCTCCGTGGCTGGATTAGGTTCTTCTGATTAACGAGTCTTCACCTGGAGTTCTCCTCTTGCTTTGATGGTGTGTGTGTTGGACGAGGTGGGGCTCAACTCTTCTCCTAAAACCTGCCTGTGTCCCCTTCTTCCATCCAGCTTTGGAAACATGATGAGCAAAGAGAAACGAGAGGCGGCTAGCAAGGAGGACCTGGCCCGGGCAGCCTTGATCACCATCACCAATAACATTGGCTCCATCGCACGGATGTGCGCGCAGAATGAGGTACCGAATATCTGGAGCTCGGGGTTGAATACTGTGGGGTCCTTGGCGCTCTCTCAGCTTGGTGGTTTTCTCGCGGACGTTTCATGACCCAGCTAGGGAACATCATCAGTGCTAGAAGGGTGGAGTTGCTGGAGAGCAGGAGGAGGAGGAAATGGACTGTGGGGTCCTTGGTGCTCTCTGGGCTTGGTGGTTTTCTTCCAGACATTTCATTACCCAACTAAGTAACATTATCAGTGCTAGAAGGGAGTGGGGTTTGCGAGAAGGATGGGGAAAGGGGGGGGAGGAGGGGAGAGGGAGAGGAAGGAGGAGGAAGAAGAGGAGGACTGTGGGGACTTTGGTGCTCTCTGAGCTTGGCTCTTTTCTTCCAGACATTTCATGACCCAACTAGGGAACGTCATCAGTGCTAGAAGGAAGTGGGGTTTATAGGGAGGAGGAGGAAGTTTGTGGGGTTCTTGGTGCTGTCTTGGTTTTCTTGCAGACCTTTCGTGACCCACTTGTACAGGTAGTCCTTAATTGTGTCCGTTCAAAGTTACAACGGCCCTGAAAAAAGTGACTTATGACCGTTTTTCACACTTACGACCGTTGCAGCAACCCCTGGACAATTGCTCTGTGGACTAGCATGGGTCTGCTTGTCGCTGGACTTCATTGGGACAGTTCTGGGGTTTGGGTGAAGGGAGTTGGGGAACGTGTGTGTGTGTGAGAGAGAGAGAGCAGGACAACACAACTCCCTGAAGAGCCGGAAGTCCCTGCGCCTGTTTCCACCGTGGGAATGAAGCTGGGTGCTTCCAGCTTCTTTACAGTGCTGCCTTGTTGCGACCATGTCAAGCAGCATTGTACAGGGCTATGAAAGACCCCAAGCACATCTTCAGCAGCGGCCCCGAGAGGGGTGTGTGTGGTGTCACACAATCCCCTTTTGCCACTACCTGTGTGTAGGTCAGTGAGCCTGAGGGTTAACTTGGAGATCGAAACCTATCTGAGCAGAGGGTTGGACTAGAAGACCTCTGGAGTCCCTTCCAACTCTCTTGTTATTCCGAAAAGAAATAATAACTTCCTTTAAAAAAAAAAAAAAAGTAGTTTTTATTAAGCTTTTTACTTTTAAAAACAGAAAAAATTATTTCACTCAACAACAGCTAATTGTGCTAATTTTTCTTGCGACAGTCATTCGTTTGCATTATTTACAAAAATTAAATTGTGCGTATTTCCATTCTTATTTTATCTATTACTTGTACTTAATAACTATCTATCTCCAATCTATCTCCGTTCTATCCAGATATACCAAAATAGAACTGGATAGAACTGGATAATAAATAATTTTTTATGTTTTTAATGTAATAAAAATTTAATAAAGGGTTTAATTAAAAAAAAATAAAAACAGAAAAGAGAACAAGGACAAAAACAGAGTAAAAAACATAACAAACATAAAATACATTATATGCTATTTTTACAGCCTTCTGTATCCATATGCATATTGTCTATTTTTGTTCAATTCTTCTACTGAATACATACATTTACGTTATATTTATTTACACAATCAGTACTATAAGGTTAACAACGATTAGTAACATATAGTTCTTTATTTCAGCGATATTGCCTTAAATTTCCCAATTCTTATTTAGATTTCTTTTTTCTAACCGTTGGTAGAATTTGTTCCACCCTCTCTAATAGTCCGAATCTTCTCTTTCCTTAATTTCCATTGACATTTTATCCATTTCTGCACATTGTAAAAATTTTCCTAATCACCATTTCCTCGGGTGGTATATAGAAATTATAACTTCCTGATCGATTGTGCGCCATCCAATCTGCGTCGACTGTTCATAACCACCTGGGCAGATTTCCTCCAGGTTGGATCTGACCTCCTGCTGGTGCTTCAGGTCTCTCCTACCTGCCCACCCATCACCGTTGTCATCTAATTCCATCCATCTGGCTGCTTCTTGTCCTCGTCTCTTTGACCTAAATCAGGGGTCTCCAATCTTGGCTACTTTAAGACTTGTGGACTTCAACTCCCAGAATTCCTCAGCCAGCTTTGCTGGCTGAGGAATTCTGGGAGTTGAAGTCCACAAGTCTTAAAGTAGCCAAGATTGGAGACCCCTGACCTAAATGAACAGCTCATTCCTGCTGTCTTCATTTATTCTTCCTTAGCGTCCACTTCTAATATATATATATATATATTTCTCTTTTTTTCCCCCCCAGAACATAAATAAAGTGGTTTTTCTGGGGAACTTTTTGCGAATCAACATCATCTCCATGAAGTTTCTGGCCTACGCTTTGGACTACTGGTCCAAGGGACAACTAAAGGCTCTTTTCCTGGAACATGAGGTAAAAAAGTCACGCCGTGGTGGTCAGACTTCATTTTCTTCCCTTTTCCCTTATAAAAAAACAACAACCACCCTGTTTTTTCGTGTTGGTGATACGACTTGGACAACGCCATACTCTTAAAAAGATCCCATCCTGGTTCTTGTAAGAAGAGAGCCAGTTTGGTCTGGTGGTTAAGGCGCCAGGCTAGAAACTGGGAGATTGTGAGTTCTAGTTGCGATTTAGGAGGGAAAAGTTGGCCGAGTGACTTTGGGCTAGCCACCAGGAGACGGTGAGTTCTAGTCCCACCTTAGGCATGAATGATGACTAGTGACTGGGCCAATCACCAGGAGATGGTGAGTTCTAGTCCTGCCTTAGGCATGAATAGTGATTTGAGTGATTTTGGCCAATCAGCAGGAGACAGTGAGTTCTAGTCTCACCTTAGATGTGAATGGTCACTTGGGTGACTGGGATAATCACCAGGAGATGGTGAGTTCTAGTCCTGCCTTAGGCATGAATAGTGATTTGAGTGATTTTGGCCAATCACTAGGAGACAGTGAGTTCTAGTCTCATTTTAGGCATGAATGGTGACTTGGTGACTGGGACAATCACCAGGAGACAGTGAGTTCTAGTCTCATTTTAGGCATGAATAGTGACTTGGTGACTGGGACAATCACCAGGAGATGGTGAATTCTAGTTCTACCTTAGATATGAATGATGACTGGTGACTGGGCCAATCACCAGGAGACGGTGAATTCTAGTCTCATTTTAGGCATGAATAGTGACTTGGTGACTGGGACAATCACTAGGAGACAGTGAGTTCTAGTCTCATTTTAGGCATGAATGGTGACTTGGGTGACTGGGACAATCATTAGGAGATGATGAATTCTAGTTCCACCTTAGATATGAATGGTGACTTGGTGACTGGGCCAATCACCAGGAGACAGTGAGTTCTAGTTCTGCCAGGTATGAAAGCTGTCTGGGTGAATTTAGGTCAGTCTGTCCCTCCTAACCCAACCTACCTGACAGGATTGTTGTTGTGGGGAAAATAGGAGGGGGAAAGTATGTTGGATGTGTTTGCCTCCTTGAGTCGTTTATGAAAAAAATAATAGAATATAAATAAATAATTGGATTTAAATCCTTTAACTGTCTCCTGAAAATTTTGTAATTTAGTAAGGGTTGTCAGGCGTCTGATAGAGATGGGGAAGAGTTGTTATTGGTATTGTTGCTGTTATTTTATTATTTCTTAAAAGTGTTATGCCGTCCATCTCCCCTACGAGGCGACTCGTGTTGGGCGAAGATGTGGCATGACATGTAGCAGTTTTTAAACGATGCATTTAATCATTTTTTTGTTTTAAAAACAGGGATATTTTGGAGCAGTGGGCGCTCTCCTGGAGCTGTTGGAGTTATCCTGAATCCCCGAAGAGAGTCGGGATCCCGGGTTCAACGAGGGATTTTTTACCCAAGACAGAACCTCTTCCGTGTTTCATTTGATTTCGTTTTGTAAAAACAAAACAGCAGCCTATTCGCGGCTGAAACCCCCAAGGAATCGTGAATGACGTCAGCCGTCTTTGCCGAGAAGGACAAACGGAGCTTTTGATTTGTTCTCGGAGGTAACTGCGAACGTAGGTGAGTTGCTCGGAACGCTCCTCTGGATAGGAAAACTGCGTGGATTTCACAAAAGTTAAAGAGGTGTGTTTTGCTCCCGCTTGCGTTGAGCCACGTTTCTTTCCGGAGGGGACTTCGAAATGGCTGCAGCGGTCACGTCATCTAAGGTTTGTGCTCTCCTCAGAATTTATTTTAAGGGCTGCTCTGTTTTGCGTGGACTCTTGAAAGGCCAGCTGCCTTTTCACACTGGCGTCGAGATGTACAGAATACGAGAACTCACCTATGATATTAAATCGGTTTTCTTACAAAAGAGCAGTTCTTGTCCCTTAATTGCGACTACAGAGGTTGGTCTCCTCCAAGTAATAAACCAGGGCAGAGGATTGGGAAGCGCGAGAGAGGAGAGGCAAAAGGGAAAAAAAAAAATGAAACCTGGCTTCATAGTTTTGTTTACAACGCTACAATGAGCAATCGTCTTTCTCCCGCAGAAAACCGAAGGGAGGATCAAATCTTTTGGGGCTTATTTTTCTTGACCAGTTTGCCATAGATCAAAATCGACCGCAGAAACCACTGTAGCCAAGAAGAGAGCTTGTAGAATAGAATAGAAGATAGAGGATAGAATAGATTAAAATAGAATAGAAAGACAATAAAGAATAGAATGTAGAGATTAAAATACAGGTAAACCTCGAAAAGTTAGAATATCGTGCAAAAGTTCATTTATTTCAGTAATGCAACTTAAAAGTTGAAACTAATATATGAGATAGACTCATTACATGCAAAGCGAGATAGTTCAAGCCTTGATTTGTGATAATTTTGATGATAATGGTTTACAGCTCATGAAAACCCCAAATTCACAATCTCAGAAAATTAGAATATTGTGAAAAGGTTCAATATTCTAGGCTCAAAGTGTCCCACTCTAATCTGCTAATTGCATAGGAGTCTATCTCATATATTAGTTTCATCTTTTAAGTTGCATTACTGAAATAAATGAACTTTTGCACGATATTCTAATTTTTTGAGTTTCACCCGTAGAATATAGAAGATTGAGTAGAATAAAATAGAATAGAAAAACAAAGAATGGAATGGAATGGAATGGAATGGAATGGAATGGAATGGAATGGAATGGAATGGAATGGAATGGAATGGAATGGAATAGAATAGAATGGAATGGAATGGAATGGAATGGAATGGAATGGAATGGAATGGAATGGAATGGAATGGAATGGAATAGAATAGAATAGAATAGAATAGAATAGAATAGAATAGAATAGAATAGAATAGAATAGAATAGAATAGAATAGAATAGAAAATATGGAATGGAATGGAATAGAAAAAGAATAGAATAAAATAGAATAGAAAAATAATAGAGAATAGAATAGAATAATTAAAGGAATAGAAATAATAGAATAGAATAGAACAGAACAGAACAAAGAATAGAATAGAATAGAATAGAATAGAATAGAATGGAATGGAATGGAATGGAATGGAATGGAATGGAATGGAATGGAATGGAATGGAATGGAATGGAATGGAATGGAATGGAATAGAATAGAAAATATGGAATGGAATGGAATAGAAAAAGAATAGAATAAAATAGAATAGAAAAATAATAGAGAATAGAATAGAATAATTAAAGGAATAGAAATAATAGAAGAGAACAGAACAGAACAGAACAAAGAATAGAATAGAGATTAGAGAGCAGAACCGAATAGAATATTCTTTATTGGCCGAATGTGATTGGGCACTTAAGGAATTTGTCTCCGGTGCTGAAGCTCTCAGTCTACATACAAGCCACAGAACAATATAAGATACCAATAGGAGAGTTGTAGATATTATTGTGAATAGCTCTGAACTCGGCTTTTAAGTCTCTGCTATTCGATGGTGCCGGGATTTCAAGTCTAAACCGACTGGAGCATTGAAGAACATTCCATCTAAGGGGGTTACAGAAATGCCTTCAAGCCCGAAACTACTGAATCAATTCAATCATACTTTGTTCTTTCGGTGGTTCTACCTTCCGTGCTTAAACGACCTTCCTTTTTACCTGCTTTCCAATTTGCCACAATCTGAAAGCCATCATTTAGATTTACAGAATATTTTAAAAAACTGGCTTTGCCGTAGCTGTTTTTTTTTTTTTTTAAATTTGATTTATATGCCGCCCTTCTCCGGAGACTCAGGGCGGCTTACAATGTGTTAAGCAATAGCCTTCATACTTTTGTATATTTATACAAAGTCAGCTTATTGCCCCCACAATCTGGGTCCTCATTTAACCTACCTTAGAAAGGATGGAAGGCTGAGTCAACCTTGAGCCTGGTGAGATTCGAACTTACAGTAATTGCAGGCAGCTGGTCTTAATAACAGGGTGCTTTAGACCACTGTACTACCAAGGCTCCTGCAAGGGGCTTCTATCTTGTCTACCCTGAATATCAATTTAGTGACAGTTGCTGTTTTTCTCTGATTCATGGAGACCGTCTCTCCATTTACAAATCACCTACGGAGCAGATTCGGTGTCGGTGTGGATTGGAACAAATTTTATCACATTCCCCCCTACTTTTAACCTAAAAGTAGATTAAAAAGTAACATACAAATATATCGAATTCACAATCCATTTCCATACAGGTAAATCCTCGATCGCAATTGAGCCCACAATTTCTTGTTGGCTAACCGAGACCTTAAATGAGTTTTCTCCCATTTTACGACCTTCCTTGCCCCAGTCGTTAAGTGAATCGCTGCAGTCGTTCAGTTTGTAACCATGTTGTTAAGCAAATTTGGCTTCCCCTTTGACTTTGCTTATTCAGAAGGTCGCCGATCGCATGACCCTGGGACGCTGTGACGGTCATAAATATGAGTCAGTTGCCGAGCCTCTGAATGTTGATTCTGAATTTTGATCACATGATCAAAAACCTTGGGGATGCTGCAACGGTCATATGCGTGAAAAACGGTCATAAGTCACTTTTTAAAGTGTTGTTGCAACTTTGAACGGTCACTAAATGAATGTTGTAAGTCGAGGACTACCTGTACTTGTTGAGCTCAACTCTTTTCATCCATGGCCTGTAGGGGGCAGGCTGGTCCATTCCAAACAACCTCATACGAGCAGTTCTTGGTGCTTAAATCCGTCTTTTTCAAATATTCAAATATTTTTCAAATATTCAAATATTTTTCAAGTTCAAATATTAATAGAAAGACAGCTGATGGGAGAATTCAACTTACGACCACAAATGAGCCCAACATTACTATTGCTAAGCGAGCGATGATAAATGAGTTTGGCCCCATTTTGCCATTTTTCTTGGCACCGTTGTTAAAGTGAATCCCTGCAGTTGTTCATGTAGTAACACGGTTGTTAAGCGAATCCGGCTTCCCCGTTGACTTTGCTCGTGAGAAGATCGCAAAAAGGGGGGGGTCACGTGACCGCCGGGACACTGCGCTGCGTCATAAATACGAGTCAGATGTCAAGCCTCTGAATTTTAAATCACGTGACCACGGGGATGCTACAATGGTTGTAAGTGTGAACAACGGTCCTAAGTCACTTTTTTCGGTGCCTTTGTAACTTTGAAATGGTCGCTAATAAACAAAAGGTTGTAAATTGAGGATTACCTTTATTACAAAACCAGTTGCCCCAAACTCTGATTTTAACTCTGGGGAACTGTAGCAGCATTTTACAGGAGATCCCTTGGAGATCCCGTTCGGCCTACGATCAGCAACCATTCCTTCACTTGGCACATGCATTATGGAGAATACAGGTAGTCCTCGAGTTACAACAGCTCGTTTAGTGACTGTCCAAAGTGACCACGGCACTGAAAAAAAAGCAAATCTCTGACCGTTTTTCACACTTAACGACCGTTGCAGCATCCCCGTGGTCACGCGATCAAAATTCAGACACTTGGTAACTGGCATGTACTTTTCATTTTTTTTTTCATTTTATTAAATTTGTATACCGCCCTACTCCCGAAGGACTAAGGGCGGTGAACAGGCACAAAATAAAACACATAAATACAAAAGTTAAAAAACATAATTAAAACCAAATTAAATAATTTTGCCCGAGACAATTAAAAAATCCCAATAATTTAAAACAAATTAAAATTTCGATTTAAAAGAATTTTAAAACACGGGAGAAAATTAGGCCAGGCCGGCTTGCTGGAATAGGAGAATCTTAAGAGCACGGCGGAAAGTGCGCAGATCCGGGATCCTCTGTATCTCCGGGGGGAGCTCGTTCCAGATAGTAGGTGCCTCCACAGAGAAGGCCCTCCCCCTAGGGGCCGCCAGTCGACATTGTTTGGCTGACGGCACCCGGAGGAGCCCCTCTCTATGAGAGCGTACCGGCCGGTGGGAGGCTGTTTGTGGTAGTAGGCGGTCCCGTAAGTAGCCAGGTCCTAAGCCATGGAGCGCTCTAAAGGTGGTAACCAAAACCTTGAAGCGCACCCGGAAGACCACCGGGAGCCAGTGCAGCTCGCGCAGGAGAGGTGTCACACGGGAGCGCCATGTTGCTCCCATAACCACCCGCGCATATTCAAGTGCTCTTCTAAAGACAGCCGTGAATCCAGGAGGACGCCCAAGTTGCGAGCCCTCTCCGTGGGGGCCAGCGATTCGCCCCCAATAGTCAGCGATGGCATCAACTGACTATATCGGGACGTCGGAAACCACAGCCACTCGGTCTTGGATGGGTTGAGCCTTACGACAGTTGCATGTCCCATGGTCAGGCGATCCCCCTTTTGTGACCTTCGGACAAGCAGAGTCAATGTGGGAAGCCAGATTCACTTAATAACCTTGCTACTATCACTGGAGGTTTTAAAGAAGAGCCTGGACAGTCACTTGTCTGAGATGATAAAGGGATTCAGGGATCGGCAACCCGTGGCTCTGGAGCCGCATGTGGCTCTTTCATCCCTCTGCTGCGGCTCCCTGTCCCCGATCGGCTCCACAATTGATAGGGCTTTCAGTTAGGATAGGTAGGACGCCATGCTAGGAGGAGACTCTATGGTGGGGGGAACCGGACTTCCGGTCGGCAGGGGAAAAAGGACACCGCGCTAGGAGACTCTATGGTGAGGGAACTAGACTTCCCGTCGGCTCCAGGACTGAACGGGGGGCTTCCGGTTAAAACCTTTGTGGCTCTTAAGGTTGCCAACTCCTGGTATAGGGTCTCTTTCCTGAATAGGGGGCTGGACTAGAAGACCTCCAAGGTCCCTTCCAGCTCTATTCTAAAATACTAACTTAATAACTTGCAGTGATTCACTTAGCAACCGTGGCAAGAAAAATAGTGACCCTGGGCAAAACTCACTTAACAACTCCCTTGCTTAGCAGTGCAAAGCTTGGGCGGAATTGTAGTCGTACGTCGAGGGCCAGCTGTATTCCGGGAACTGCTCCGGGCTGCATACGGGAGGGGTGTGGGAAACCCTTTGTACTTGCCCGATCGACAGTTCTGTGCAAGATACGTGCAAGACAGGTACCAAAATGCTGAGCTCGCAGAGTCTCCCAACAATCGGGAGACGGTAAACGTGGCTTGTCTCCACCCTCCAGACTTGAAAAAGTTCCAGATTCTTCCAACGGCCAGCCTAGTTTGCACTTCATTCTGCTTTCTGCAAATGTTTGCAAATGCACTTGAACACCTTGGCCAGTCTAGAGAAAAGGACTGTGGTGGGGGGGACGGGACGGGACATGATAGCAGTATTCTAGTATTTGAGGGGCTGCCCCAAAGAAGAGATGGCGGGGTGGGTGTCAACTTATTTTGCAAAGCACCAGAAGGCAGGACGAGAAACAACGGATGGAAACTAACCAAGGAGAGAAGCAACCTGGAATTCAAGGAGAAACTTCCTAACAGTGAGGACAATTAACCAGTGGAACAGCTTGCCACCAGAAATTGTGGGTGCTCCATCACTGGAGGTTTTTAAGAAGAGACTGGACAGTCACTTGTCTGAGACGGTATAGGTCAATGACGGCTAACCTTTTTGCCATCGCATGCCAAAAGTGGGGGGAGTGTGTGGGGGTCACTCGTGTGTGTACCCACACCCATAATTTTATGCGCTCCGCCCCCAACGCATGTGTGTGCGACCCCCCCCCCGCGGTCCCCCCACTTTTGGCATGCGATGGCAAGGTAGGCCCATTTTTCGCTCTCCCCAGGCTCCAGAGCCTTTCTAGGAGACTGGGGAGGGTGAAAATGGCCTTCCCCACTCCCTCGGAGGCCGGAAACAGCCTTTTTCCTGACTTCCGGTGGCCCAAAAGGCCCGAAAATCAGCTGGCTGGTGCACGCATGCATGCCGGAGCTGAGCTCGCGTGCCCACCAATATGGCTCCGCGTGCCACCTGTGGTACGCGTGCTATAGGGTTGCCATCACGGGTATAGGTCAGTGGTGGCTAATGTCAGGTTTCGATGTCATCTCAAATAAATTGCACTCCCAAACAATATTTACTGAAATATTCCATTTATTGAATACAACAGATCTGGCCCCGACATTGTCGTAGCCGATACTAACCCTCTGACCTCCAAACCCTTCCCTTTCCGTTCCCCAATTCTCATCTTCTCATTGGCCATCTTCCAAGTCAGTCTCCCCAGCTTCTGACCTCAGCCCACAGGAATGCTCCCCCCTCCCATCCCATCTCCTAGGGGATATTATCTACAGAGAAAACAAGTAGGTGAAAAGTCAAGCCTCGTCTTTTTATGGCAGCATCAGAATGCTGACAGCTAACCTTTTCCGGACCAAGTGCCCAAAGCACATGTGCGTGTGTGCATGCCCGAACCCCCCAAATGCAATGTGTGCGCAGCAGCCACGCACGTGTCCCATCCCCACGTATTCACGCGCCCCCCGATGCCGTGCCCCATGCATATGCATGCACCCCCTGCATGCGCCATGCTCCCCTCGCATGCACATGCCCCCCGCACACGCCATGCCCCCCGCGTATGCGTGGCAGAGACCCAAAGACCAGCTGGCTGGCGGGAGGCGCGTGCAAATGCATGGCGGAGCTGAACTGGGGCGTCGGCTTGTGTGCCATCAGAGGACGCTGCGTGCCACCTCTCGCACGCGTGCCATAGGTTCGCCATCACAGGTATAGGTTCTCCTGTTTCAACAGGGGCTGGACTAGAAGACCTCCAAGTTCCCTTCCAGCTCTATTCCTTGTGCAAGACATTTGCTTTGGATGTTTCCATTTTGAAGGGTTCGCACAATCTGCTTTCCCAGGTTAAATGAATTAAATCTATTTTCTGGGTTTGGACAACATATAGGTAGTCCTTGCAACCTATACACCATTCGTTTAGTGACCGTTCAAAGTCACATAGGACCATTTTTCATACTTACGACCGTTGCAGCACCCTCACGGTGACGTAATTTACATTCCGGATGCTTTGACAACTGACTCCTCTATTTATAACGGTTGCAGTGTCCCGGGGTCCCGTGATCCCCTTTTGCACCCTTCTGACGAGCAAATTCAATCGGGGAAAAGTTACTTAACAGCCGTGTTACTCGCTTAACAGCTGCGGGGATTCACTTAACAACTGTGTTATTAGCTTAACAACTGCAACGATCGGCTTAACGAGTGTGGCAAGAAAGGTCGTAAAATGGGCCAACACGTAATAAATTTCTCACGCTTAGCAACACAAATTTTTGGGCTCAATTCCAGTCGCAAGTCGAGGACTACCTGTATTACTGCTACGTTTGCGAATAGAATTCCCCTCCTTTTGTTGTCTACTCTTACAACTATGTTACTAAACATAGTAACGCTTCCTTTTGCCGGAAATCTGCATGCCGCAGCCCGCCTCCTCCTCCTCCTCCTCCCTCCCACAACCGAAGGAAGATTATCGCCTGGCGGATTATCCAAAGCGCCTTTGCTGTACAGATCCTTCAACACCGTGATGTCCAAAATTTGCTTTTATTTACATTTCAAGTCAAATCACATGCGAACGCCCCACCCCTGCCCCGTTTTTTTTTTAAGAAGAGTGTTGTGATTAGCAAAAAAGATGCATTAGAATTTTAAAATAGCAATTAAATATACAAAAATAGAGCTTACAAAATAAAACCCCAGCGACTTGTTTTCTTTGTCCTTTTCTTAAAAAAAAAAAAAAAATTCTGCTGCAGAATTATATATATATATATATATATATATTAGTGTACAAATGTGTCTATGAATCGAGGTTGGATCCCTAAGGTTCATAAACTCTCTCAAGAGTCAACACAATTTACAAAATGATGGTTTGGGGCAGGGGGGAGGGAACGAAGGGGTACCCCTGGACTTGGATCTTCAAAGGCGGTTAAGGAAAATTGTGTGCCTAGGCCGTTCTCGCCGCCTCCACGAAATTTGTGCCAGAAATCAGGACATTATCTTATTATCGGCGGGCCCGAAGGAACAGTCGTACGTCAGGGTCTCCAACTTTGGCATGGCTGGCTGGGGAATTCTGGGAGTTGAAGTCCACAGGTCTTAAAAAGTTGCCAAGATTGGATGCCCATGGTCTATCCCAGTGGTGGTATTCAGCTGGCTTTATCCGGTTCGGGCAAATTGGTAGCGGTGGCTGCAGGAGGTTCTGCCTACCCGCCCAGACGTCATCATCACATCCCATTTCTGATGCTCTGAGCGCACGCTCTCAATTGCGAACCGGTAGCGAAGGTAAGAGAATACCAGCTCTGGTCTATCCCAAAATTAGAAAAAAAACTTACACTGATGGTTGTAACACTGGATAAGGAACCCCTCCTTGCATCCTCTGAACAATTCGAAACAATTAAACAATAACACCGCCCCACAAAAAAAAAAAGAGGGAATCCAATTTAAGAGGTCGCTTCCTGCCTCGCTTATATGAAATGCACCCAACGTTTTCTCGGGGACAATGAGGTCTAGAAACTTGCTCATTCTAACGCAAGCAGGTATTTTCAAGAAGTCCAATTCACTAAGGTCAATCCTCTCCAACGATCTAATGGATTCTAATGAAAAAAAATATAAACCTAATTTTAAAAAAGTGCATAAATCGGATGGAAGTCCAGATTTCGGTGAGCGGGAAATAAAGGATGCGGAAAGGAAGCGTTTCTCGTTTCGGTAGGTTGCCGTTCTCAGCTGCTCTCCAGATGTTTGTGGGCTGCCATTCCCAGAATTCTCAGTTTGGAATGGCTGGGAATTTTGGGAGCTGTAGTCCCACACCCAGGTAGTCACCAGTTTAAGGATTTGAGATAAATGCCATGGGGGAGTGGTGCGGTGGCCTAGAGGTGGAGCTCTGGCCTCACAATCAGGAGGCTGTGAGTTCAGTCCTTGGTAGAGGCAGATATTTCTCTCTCTCAGCACAATGAGAATGTATCTGCTGAATATAACTCCACATTGGCAACAGGAAGGGCATCCGGCCAGTAAACATTCAGCTCCATTCAGTTGCCCAAACTGAATTATGGGGTCATTAAAAGAAGAAGATGATGATGATGTAAGTGCAATGGGTAGAAGCCATTCCAGCTGCTTCCCCATAATTGTAATAAAACATTTGCTAAAATCTGACAAGTTCTGGCTGATTTCGCACAAGAGGGAAACGTGATTCTCGGCAATATCACGAGATTTCACGCAAGAAAGGGGTGGGTGTTTTCACAATTCTTCACCTTTCCCTCATATATTTATTTTCTATCTTGGTCGACCAGCGTGTACAACCTAAGCCTGGGCCAGGAAGACTTTTTTTTTTTTTTACGACCGCTGCTCTCTACTCGGAGGAACCATACCACCCAAATCTGCCCATAACTCTCGCAAAACCCCTTTAAAACACTCCATCCGGGCCCCCGAAATGTATCTCACTTTACATTGGGGAAAAAAAAGAAAGAAAATCAAATCCACACGAATTCTGCAGATGCCTTTCTGTGCCGGCAAACCATTCGAAAAAGAATTCACATTAGGGGAAACAAGAGACGGAGGTCGCACGGCCTGTCCCAAAGTCCAAGGAATTTATTTGGGCTGAAAGGGACCTCCTCATCAGTTCCGCAATGTCTTCTTAAAGTAGATAGACGTTGGCGAGAACCCTCTTTCTTCCCTCCTTCCCTTTTCAATGGGGATTCCCGAGGCTCGGTAGATCGTCAATGGCTCCCCTTCCCCAAAAGTCACAATTCCAGCAGAACCCCATTCTCGTTTTTCACAAAGCTGTTTTTCCTCTGGAGGCAACTAACTCTTTTACCGATCCAGAAGTCACAGGAATCGCAACGACCTTATCCCGGCTCTTCTCTTCCAACAAAGATTTTCTTTGCTGGGATTTTGGCTCCAGGGTCCCCGAGCAATTTGCGAAAAGATCATCCCAAATGCTGGAATCGAAACGCAATTTTCTCACGTTGCGGCCTCTCTCTCTCTCTCTGGAGATGGGACGCTTGCTCCCCACGGCGTCTCTTATCTTTGGAGTCTTCCTTTCGCTCTCTCTTTCTCTCACTGGCCGCCTGATCTGAATCCAAGACCGGCAGCTGACCTTCTCCGCACGCCTCTCTCGGTAAAGTGCACGTATAAAAAGAAAAAAATAAAATAAAATTGAAGAGACGAACAAAACTGGAGACTCGCCGGCGTTCCTGCGTCCTTACGACTCCTGTCCCGTCGGGGTTTTTTCTTTTCCCTAGTTGGAGCATCGGTTTCCCCTTCGGTGCATCCCGGATGTTTTTCATGAGATAAAGGGGATCCGGGAAAATGCTTGGAGGCCGTGAGCAGCAGGGCCAGAGATTGGCGAGTCACTGTGGGAATTGGAGTCTGTTAGGAAGGACAAAGGGGCAGCCGGCGGGGAGCTATACGATGTTGGCTGTGCCAGGCAGGGGTTCCTGGGGCGGTCCGGGGTGATCCGGCTTGCTGTGGAGCTGGGCCAACTGCAGGACGGCCATGTTACAGAGAGGACAAACTTTCCGGACTTCCAACCATTTAATGAGGCATCTGTCAGAAAGAGAGAGAGAGAGAAAGAAAAAAGTAAGCTTTACCGATAGTCCTCGACTTACGACCACAATTGAGCCTAGTGCAGTGATGGCTAACCTTTTTGCCATCGCGTGCCAGGAGAGGGGGGGTGGGGGAGGGTCGCGCATGCACGTGCCCACTCGCATGCGTGCGCAACCCCCTCCCCCTCCCCCCCCCTGCTCCTGGCACATGATGGCCTGGTAGGCCCGTTTTTCTTTCTTACCTGGTTCCAGATCCTCTCTGTGTATGTGGGAAGGGCGAAAACAGCCTTTCCCGCTCCCTTGGAGGCCCTACGGAGGCTGAAAGGGCCCATTTCCCCACTCCCGGTGGGACAGGAAGTGACGTTTTTTCCTGTCCCCAGCCTCCAGAACCTCTCTAGGAATCTCTAGGAGCCTCTCTAGGAGTCTGTAGGAGCCTCTAAAGGAGTCTCTAGAGGCTGGGGACAGGAAAAAACGTCACTTCCTGTCCCACCGGGAGTGGGGAAATGGGCCCTTTCAGCCTCCAAGGGAGTGGGAAAGGCTGTTTTCGCCCTTCCCACATACACAGAGAGGATCTGGAGCCAGGTAAGAAAGAAAAACGGGCCTTCCCCACCCCGCCCCCTGGCCCTCCAGAGGCAGGAAACAGCCTGTTTCCCTACTTCTGGTGGGCCCAGAAGGCCCAAAATCAGCTGGCTGGCGTGTGCATGTACCCCAGAGCTGAGCTGGCGTGCCCACTAATATGGCTCCATGTGTCACCTGTGGCACGCGTGCCATAGGTTCGCCATCACGGGCCTAGTGTTTTTGTTGCTAAGCAAAAGTGGTGCGGTGGCCCACAGGTGGAGCTCTCGCCTCACAATCGGGAGGCTGTGAGTTGCATCCTAGGTAGTGGCTAATATTTCTCTCTCTGGGCACAATGAGAATGTATCTGCTGCGAACTCCCCACTGGCAACAGGAAGGGCATCCGGCCAGTAAACACTCAGCTCCATTCAGTTGCCCTGATTTCACCCCGCAAGGGATTATGGGGTCATTAAACAACACAAAAAAATAATAATTCTGTTGCTGTTAAATGAGTTTGGCCCCATTTGGTGACCTTTTCCCCACAAGCTGTTAAGCGAATCTCTGCGGTTGTTAAATGAATCATAACGGTCGTTAAGGGAGTCCAGTTTCCCCCATTAGACTTTGCTTGTCGGGAGATCAGCTGGGAAGGTCACCCATGGTTAGTCCCATGACCCTGGGACTGCAAACCTATCATAAAACACCTGCCAGTTACCAAAGTATCCCGAAATTTTGATCATGTGATCGCGGAGATGCTGCCAATAGCACCCCCACATGGTCACATGCTGGCTGGGGAATTCTGGGAGTTGAAGTCCACAAGCCTTAAGCCGATCGGAACTTACTTTCTGTGGAACGCATGTTTGCACGGACAAATTCCCAGTTCATCCTTGGGTCGGAATTCTTCTAAACAAACTGCGCAGATCTGAAAAAAGAAGCAAAAGAAAAGGTTTTTTTTTTTTTAAAAAAAAAGCCATTATTTTAGATTTAGGTTTTAGATTTTTAGATTTAGATTCAGTTTATTGTCACTGCACCTCGTACAACGAAATTAAATGCCATCCTCAGTGTACATTATACATAAAAAATAACACAAGAGTGCATGCATCCTTCACATTTCTATGCCATTGAATTGAAAACCCTCGATATTGCATTAATATTGCACTAATTTAATAAAACAAACAAACTATGTGGTAAAATTCAATATAGTTACTGCTCTGGGATAGAAGCTGTTTTTCAGCTTATTTGTCCTTATTTTTATTGTCCTGTACCGTCTGCCAGATGGTAATAGTTCAAAAAAAAAAAAAAGATCTTTAAGATCCATCTCCATTTTATCAGCTAGGCGGGTACATACAAAATATCCTGCATTTGTAGAGATATATGTGGGTACCTTAGAGGACAAGGCAAGATGGCCAACAGAACTAACAATGCAACTTCTTCCCTCTTTTTTTTTCTTTCTTTCTTCCTTCCTTCCTTTCCTTCCTTCCTCTTTATCTTCTTTCCTGACCTTTCCTTTCTTCCCTTTTCCTTCCTTCTTTCCTTCCTTCCGCTTTCTCTTCTGCTTTCCTGACTTTCCCTTTCTTCCCTTCTTTTTCCTTCCCTTCCTTCCCTTTTCTCTTCTTTCCTGACCTTCCCTTTCTTCCCTTTTTTGCTTCCTTCATTCTTTCCTTCTTTCCCCTTTCTCTTCTTTCCTGACCTTCCCTTTCTTCCCTTCTTTTTCCTTCCTTCCTCCCTCCCTCCCTCTCTTCCCCCTTCTCTGTTTGGTTTTTTTTTTAAATCAATCTTGTCTTTTTATGATTTTACAGACAACCAGAGTTTGCAAGGGAACGTCAAAAGCACAGAAATGGGACAAGGAGGGATTGGGGGATATTAATAAAATAGCCCAAAGGAATTTTCTGGAAAATGAATAAAAGACTTCCAGTAAAGTTGTCCGTGAGGGAAATTCTCCCGGCGTCTATAAAAAGACACCTCTTTTAGGAAAACCTCTTTTCTTTTTCCTGCGCAATGAAAACACCTACAGTGCATAACGTGACTTTGATCGAAGAGCTTGGCAAAGCCCATTAAAATGACATTTTAGGCATTAGGGCCAACACAGTTGGGTTTCCCCACAACTTCTGAGGAAGAATGATTCATTGTTGTTATTATTTTTTTTTGCTGGGAATTTTCTCGGATTCTTATTCCTACTTTTTAAAGTGTTTCTCGGTATTGCTACGGATTTTGGAGTAAAAATTGGAAAACCAGTCTGTAAATTGACTAATTTTTTTTTTCCAACTTCCCAATCTTAGTTCCAACTCTGCGTTTTCCTGAGGCGTTTCCTGCCCTGAGTACACATCCTGGTTGCCTTTTTCAAGGTGAGCCAAGGTCAGCTGAGTGACGACATCTTATCTCCCCGTACGCTAAGACTAAAGCCTCGTTTGATGGAGACCCCTTCGGAGTGAGTTCGCTGGATGCGTCAAACTGGTTTTGGGGAAGTAATTCTGCATTGTTTTGCTTTGGCGAGTGAGATGGGTTGGTTTCTACATTTGATAAGATAGACAGGTATGATAGGCAGACAGATAGATTAGAGAGAGACAGAGAGGGGAGAGGAAGAGTAGATGATAGATAGATAGATAGATAGATAGATAGATAGATAGATAGATAGATAGATAGAGATGATAGATGGATGATAGATAGATAGATAGATTTATTTATTTATTTATTTATCCAATTTATATGCCGCCCTTCTCCGTAGATTCAGGGCATTGCATTATAGCAATAGCCTGCATACTTTTTATGTATTTACCTGCTTATTAGGGCTTTCCCCACCCCCCCCAAGCGGTGTTGGTCTATACAAAGCTGGCTTACTGCCCCCCCACAATCCGAGTCCTCAGTTTTCCTACTGTCAGCATTCTGATGCTGCCATAAAAAGACGAGGCTTGACTTTTCACCTACTTATTTCTCTGTAGATAATATCCCCTAGGAGATGAGATGGTGGGGGAACATTCCTGTGGGGTGAGGTCAGAAGCTGGGGAGACTGACTTGAAAGATGGCCAATGAGAAGATGAGAATTGGAGAACGGAAAGGGAAGGGGTTGGGGGTCAGAGGGTTAGTATCGGCTACGACAAAGTCAGGGCCAGATCTGTCATACTCAATAAATGGAATATTTCAGCAAAGATTAATTGTTTGGGAGTGCAATTTATTTGAGATGACATCGAAACCTGACACCTACCTCGAAAGGATGGAAGGCTGAGTCAACCTTGAGCCTGGTGAGATTTGAACTCGCACTAATTGCAGGCAGCTGGCAGCTAAGTGCTAGCACTTAACAGCACTTTAGTCCGCTGCACCACCGAGGCTCTTGATAGATAGATAGATAGATAGATAGATAGATAGATAGATAGATAGATAGATAGATAGATAGTTAGATAGAAGATAGATAAATAGATGGATGGATGATAGATAATAGATGGATGGATGGATGGATAGATGATAGATAGATTATATAGAAGAGAATAGGTAGATAAATAGATGATAGCAGATATATAGAACAGGTAGGTAGGTAGGTAGATAGATGATAAATAGATAGATATAGATGATAGACAGACAGACGGAAACTCCAAATGCAGTTTGTTACCCAGGCTAAATTACAATGAAGATGTAGACGTGATGATGGAGGTGGAGCCTGACTTATAACAAAACAGAACATAAAATCACAAGGTCGGAAGGGACCTTGGAGGTCTTCTAGACCAACCTCATGCTCAGGCAGGAAACCCTATACTATTTCAGATAAATGGTTGTCCAATCTCTTCTTAAAAAACTTCCAGTGTTGGAGGCATCCACAACCTCTGAAGGCAAGTCGTTCCACTGATTAATTGTGGAGATAAATTTCTCCTTAGTTCTAAGCTGCTTCTCTCCTTGATTAATTTCCATCCGTTGCTTCTTGACTTGCCTTCAGGTGCTTTGAAGAATAGTTTGACTCCCTCTTCTTTGGGGCAGCCCCTGAGATATTGGAAGACTGCTATCATGTCACCCCTAAGCCTTCTTGTTAGACTAGACGTATCTATTTCCCTCAATCGTTCATCGTATGGTTTAGCCTGAGATGCTGAGATCTTAATCAATGGTAGTTTAAGCAAGCAAGGGACCAGCTTACCTCGTGCAAATTGAGTTCTTTGACTTTTTCCTTTAGGATAACCTGAAAATAAAGAATAATATGTTGTCAGGGGATATGCTATCAATGCAAAACAAAGAAAACCCAGAATACAAGCACAGCATTTTCTGAAATCTTTATAAATACACTTTTCCCCAACCAGGAAGTCTACCTCATAGATCAACTCCCAGAATTCTCAGCAATAGTTATGTTGGTCTGAGGAATTCTGGGAGTTGGAATCCACGGGTTACTGATGGAAGGATGTTTCAAAGTCTAGAATCTGGCGGCAGATGGATGTGGCTTCCTCATTGAGGACTCTTTGGTTGTTCTGTTTATAGGACAAACGCAGAGTCATTCAACGGTCCTCCGAATAGAATAGAGTAGAGTAGAGTAGAGTAGAGTAGAGTAGAGTAGAGTAGAATAGAATAGAATAGAATAGAATAGAGTAATAGAGTAAGAGTAGACGAATAGAATGGAATGGAATAGAATGCAGAATAGCATAGAACAGAATAGCATAGAACAGAATAGAATAGAATAGAATAGACGAATAGAATAGAATAGAGTAGAGTAATAGAGTAGAGTAGACGAATGGAATGGAATGGAATGGAATGGAATGGAATGGAATGGAATGGAATGGAATGGAATAGAATAGAATAGAATAGAATAGAATAGAATAGGTAGAGTAGAGTAGACAAATAGAATAGAGTAGAGTAATAGAGTAGGGTAGACGAATAGAATGGAATGGAATGGAATAGAATAGAACAGAATGCAGAATAGAATAGAATAGAATAGAATAGAATAGAATAGAATAGAATAGAATAGAATAGAATAGAATAGAATAGAATATGGAATGGAACGGAATAGAATGCAGAATAGAACAGAACAGAACAGAATAAAATAGAGTAGGTAGAGTAGAGTAGAGTAATAGAATAGAGTAGAGTAATGTAATAGAATAGAGTAGAATAATAAAGTAGAGTAATAGAATAGACGAATGGAATGGAATGGAATGGAATGGAATAGAATAGAATAACAGAAGGGACCTTGGAGGTCTTCTAGTCCAACCCCCTGCCCAGGCAGGAAACCCTACACCACTTCAGACAAATGGGTATCCAACATCTTCTTAAAAACTTCCAGGGTTGGAGCAGTCACAACTTCTAGAATCTGGAGGCAAGTTGTCCCACTGATTAATTGTTGTAACATGGTTCAGTCCTTGCTGGAGAGATGAATCCTAGAATGCTAGGGCTGGAAGGGATCTTAGAGGTCTTCTAGTCCAACCCCTTGCCCAAGGAAGGAGTCTTTATATCATCCCAGACAAATGGTTGTTTAATCTTTTCTTGAAAGCCTCCACCGATGGAGAACCAGGTTGGTTCTCTCGTAGATTAAGTTTCTATCTGTTGCTTCTTGTCCTGCCTTCAGGTGCTTTGGAGAATAAATTGACCCTCTCTTCTTTGGGGCAGACCCTCAGATATTGGAAGATGCTATCAATGTCTCCCCTAGTCCTTCTTTTCATTAAATTAAGACATACGTAGCTCCCTCAACCGTTCTTCGTACGTTTTATCCTCCAATCCCCTAATCATCTTAGTTGCTCTTCTCTGCACTCTTTCTAGAGTCTCAACATCTTTTTATATTGTGGCATCCAAGAACTGGAGGCAATATTCCAAGTGTGGCCTTAGAACCGTGATGGCGAACCTATGGCACGCGTGCCACAGGTGGCACGCGGAGCCATATTAGTGGGCACGCCAGCTCAGCTCTGGGGCGCATGCGCACGCCGGCCAGCTGATTTTCGGGCCTTCTGGGCCCACCAGAAGTAGGGAAACAGGCTCTTTCCTGCCTCTGGAGGGCCTGGGGGTGGGGTGGGGAAGGCCCGTTTTTCTTTCTTACCTGACTCCAGATCCTCTGTGTGTATCTGGGAAGGGCGAAAACAGCCTTTCCCACTCCCTTGGAGGCCCTACGGAGGCTGAAAGGGCCCATTTCCCGACTCCCGGTGGGACAGGAAGTGACGTTTTTTCCTGTCCCCAGCCTCCAGAGACTCCTAGAGAGGCTCCTAGAGAGGTTCTGGAGGCTGGGGACAGCAAAACATGTCACTTCCTGTCCCACTGAGAGTTGGGAAATGGGCCCTTTCAGCCTCCGTAGGGCCTCCAAGGGAGTGGGAAAGGCTGTTTTCGCCCTTCCCAGATACACAGAGAGGATCTGGAACCAGGTAAGAAAGAAAAACGGGCCTACCAGGCCATCATGTGCCAGAGGGGGGAGGGGGTTGCGCATGCATGCGTGTGGGCATGTGCGCACGCGACCCTCCCCTGCCCCCCCTCTCCTGGCACACGATGGCAAAAAGGTTAGCCATCACTGCCTTAGAACATAACTGAATGCAAATAATGAGAATTTACTGTCCATTGCATTGGCTGGGTAAGGGAAAGGAAGCTTGGGCTCACCTGTTTGTAGGCGTAAAGTTCTTTATGAGCTTGATGTCTTAATCTGGAAAGCAAAAACAAATATACATATATGTAAAAGGAGATACACAAACACACACATAGGCCAACACACACAAAATCCAGGTAGTTTTCCTCAGTTCTCCTCCTCCCCCCCCACCTCCTCCTCTGCAAACTGGCCTCCCTTCAAACACTGATGATGTTACCTAGTTGGGTCACGAAATGCCTGCAAGAAAACAGCCCAGCTCAGAGAGCACCAACGTCCCCACTACTCATTCTTGTCCTCTTCTTCCTCCTCTCTGCAAACCCCATCCCCTTCTGCAGCTGATGATGTTGCCTAGTTGGGTAATGAGATGTCTGCAAAAAGACCACTAAACTCAGAGAGCTCCCAGAGACCTTTCGGTTCTCCTCCTCCTCCCTGCAAACCCTCCTCCCTTCAGGCACTGATGTTGTTACCTAGTTGGGTTATGAAACGTCTACAAGAAAACCACCAAGTTCAGAGAGCACCAAAGACTACCTATCTGTTCTGACCTAGGCTTCCCAAGAGCATGAAGCAGACTCCTTGTCCCGACACAAAACCCCTTTTTATTAAGTTACTGTGAATTCCTCTCATTCACATCCAGCAAAGTCTTTCAAGGGAGAATTTACAGTCACAGACCTTATCTGGCTTGGAGAGCTGCCAGGCCGATATCTTCAAAACTTGGCAAGGAATCACGGAGAGTCGCGAACCAATTAAGGGAACTAATTCTCTCCTGCAAACTCCACTCCCCTTTCGCTCCTCTTTTATTCCCTCTGGGAGGGGCCATTCACTGTCCACCTGTGGCTTTACTCCTGAGTCGACCCTTGTTCTTTAGCTGTTCCCTTCGTCTGGCAGCTCTGCGCATGTGCACACTGGGAACAGGCTCCAGCTGTTTGTCTACCTCACTGATGTCTGACTCCGAAGGCAGCTGATAACTGTCAGACGGCCCTGGCCCTCCCTTTGCCTCCGACGCAGAGCCCTCATCAGAGCCCTCCCCAGGCTCCAGGACTGGCCCATGTTCCTCCCCAACCTCCTCACTGTCCGAATCTGCTACCAGCTCCGCTGGCGGGCCACAACACAAGTAAGATCCCAAAGGTTTCTGGCACTCAAAATGTCCAAATTTGAGAGAGAGAGAGTCCTTTTTGACGACTCTCTCAGAATCTGAAATTCTGAGAGAGAAAACATAAAAGCGCTTGAGGAGCTGGTACAGAGACAGAAGGGTTCCCTCAAAAGATAGGACGCCGGGTTTTTTTAGCATCGTCCCATCGGTGAAACTCGGTGTTCTGTGTAAATTGTGGAATTTATAGCTCTGGTTTTTTCCCCCCTTCTGTGAATAAAAACGAACATGACTCTTTGGGACAAAGGGCTGCGCCTGGAACATCAAACCTTTTCTGCACCTGGTGCGCCGTAGACATTATCTTGGGAGAACAATAAAGGAAGATTCCACTAAGTAATTGGGTGAGTCACCCGGCTTTGAAACAAAAGGAGGAGGATAAAGGCAAAACGTCAGCGTGACTGAAAGATACAGAAGGAGCTGAGCAAATAACAAGAGTAATGGGCTTTGGAGTACCACAAAAGTACAAAGAGGTTGAGATAGAAGGTTGAGATAATAAGTAAAGAGCACTTTCTTCTTTAAATTATGTAGAAAAAGGGGCCTCTTTGTGTTTCACACCCTAACACAGAATTCAATGATGTATTTTTTTAAAAAAAAAAAACAGAACGTGCTGTTTCGGGGCACAGATCTCGTGATGAAACACCACAGCAGCCGTTCTCTTATAAATAGCTGAAGAGCCTCCGGACTCATTAAAAGAGGGACAAGGTTGGCGGTTATGGGTGCACAAGGCCGTTTGCAACAGAAGGGAGAAAGCTGAGCGTCTCGGTTAGATCGGACAGGATTAATTCAGAATTTGCTTTTGAAAGATTCCCACTGACCATCTGGTCCTAGATCTTGTAAGCTGCAACACCGAGGGGTTGAACCTGAAGCTTTACTTCCAGATTCTAGATATGAACCTCGCGGATAAAACCCAACCGTCCTCCCTTCTCCTTCTCGTCTCCATCACTTTCCTGTTTTTTATCCCCTTCATCTCCATCTCCTCCTGCTTTTCCTCCATCTCATCTCCATCACCGTCTCCTGTATCTCCATCTCATTTCCCTCTCCATCAATCTCCATCTCCCTCTTTCTCCATTTCATCTCATCTCCTTCTTCTTCCTCTCCATCTCATCATCTTCTCTATCTCCATTTCCTTCTCCATCTCCTTCGTTTCCTTCTCCATCTCATCTTCTCCTCCATTTCTATCTCCATTTCCTTCTCCATCTCATCTCCTCCATTTCTATCTCCATTTCCTTCTCCATTTCCTTCATTTCCTTCTCTAGCTCTATCTCCTTCTCCATCTTCTTCATTTCCTTTTCCTTCTCCATCTCATCTTCATCTTCATCTCCTTCTCAATCTCCATTCCCTTCTCCATCTCCATTTCCATCTCTATCACATCTCCTTCTCCATCTCCTTCACATCTCTTATCACCTTCTCGTTTGCTCCACTCTCTTCTGCTTCAACCCTGCTCCCATCAACTCCAAGAAGTTTCCAAAACCCTACGGTAGTGAAGACTAAAACACCCAACCCACCCCCAAGACCAACAACCATCATCTCACCTACATGTCCTACAACCTTCAGGAGAACAGCTCGTGTTTCACTTCCTCCTAAAGAGCTGGCCTTCGCCGCTTTCCAAAGTTCTAATGGAGGAAGCCCATCCTTATCTCCAAACTGGCCCCAAAGCAAGGAATCCCGGGGCCCCTGGAGCTGACATCTATTTGGGGAAGGCTTCAAGTTTTCTCTCTTGGGTTTCCCAGAACGGGCAGGGCCTACAATGTCAGCCACCCAAACCATTAGCACCCTGCATGCCATCTGGGATTAGGATGCAGTGAAACTTGCATTATCTTTCTGTTCTGTCTGCTAAACGAACATAATTTTCTTTTATACTTCCTCATCTGTTCCAGTATGGGGAGGAACCTGCTTTGGTTTAATCTTGGTTCCCCGTTGTGCAATATTGTGCACTTAGCAAGCACAATTTACAGAAGTTGGCTCTGAAGCAAGAAGCAAGCCTATGTTACAAACACTTGCTTAATCCCGTCTGCTTCAAAACACTTCAGAATGTGGGACTTTGGAAACCGGAGGCAAAGCTATAAGCGATCTGATTGTTTTCCAGAGGAACAGCTTCACCCCTGCTAAAATCCTGCCCCCCCACCCCCCCAATCACCCATCTGCACTTCCTCTTAAGACAAAGCTCGGATTAACCCAAAACTAACTTGGCCATTTTTCCTCCAAAGCGATGATCCAGGTGCTCCCAAGCAGGTGGGATTCGATTTTGGATTAGACCTAAAACTAATTTGCAATTTTGCAATTAGACCCAAGACTAACTTTGCAATTAGACCTAGCTCTAGGATTAAACGGAAGAAATCATTGGCAATTTTGCAGGTAAACCCAAGATTAACTTTACAATTTTTGCAATTAGACCTAAACCTAACCTTGCAATTAACAGAATAACAGAGTTGGAAGGGACCTTGTAGGTCATCTAGTCCAACCCCCCACCCAAGCAGGAGACCCTACACCATTTCTGGCAGATGGCAGTCCAGTCTTTTCTTGAAAGCTTCCAGTGATGAAGCTCCCACAACTTCCAAAGGCAACTTCTGTTCCATTGTTTGATTGTTCTCAGTCAGAAAATTTCTCCTTATTTCCAGGTTGAATCTCTCCTTGGTCAGTTTCCATCCATTATTCCTTGTCTGGCCTTTGGGTGCTTTGGAAAATAGCTTGACCCCCTTCCTCTCTGTGGCAGCCCCTCAAATACTGGAAGACTGCTCTCATGTCTCCCCTGGTCCTTCTCTTCACTAGACTAGCCAGGCCCAGTTCCTGCAAATGTTCATTGTATGGTTTAGTCTCCAGTTCCCTAATCATCCAGGTAGGTAGGTAGGTAGGTAGACAGATACCGTAGATAGATAGATATAGATAGATAGATAGATAGATAGATAGATAGATAGATAGATAGATAGATGATAAAGATAGATAGATAGATAGATAGATAGATAGATAGATAGATAGATAGATAGATAGATAGATCGAGCGAGCCGTGGTGGCGCAGCAGACTAAAGTGCTATTAAGTAGCACCAGCTGCCTGCAATTACTGCGAGTTCAAATCTCACCAGGCTCAAGGTTGACTCAGCCTTCCATCCTTTCGAGGTAGGTAAAATGAGGACCCGGATTATGGGGGCAATAAGATGACTTTGTATAAAAAAGAACATCGCCTGGGGGGGGGGGGAAAGCCCTACTAAGCAGGTATATACAAAAGTATGAAGGCTATTGCTTAAAAACCATTGTAAGCCACCCTGAGTCTCTGAAGAAGGGCGGCATATAAATCGAACAGATAGATAGATAGATAGATAGATAGATAGATAGATAGATAGATAGGTAGACAGACAGATAGATAGAGATAGATAGATACTATAGATAGATAGATACTGTAGATATAGATAGATAGATAGATAGATAGATAGATAGATAGATAGATAGATAGATAGATAGATAGATAGATAATTTGAATCTCTCTTTCATTAGTTTCCATCCATTGCTTCTTGTACTGCCTTCTGGTGCTTTGGAGAATAGCTTGACTCCCTCTTCTTTGGGGCAGCCCCTGAGATATTGGAAGACTGCTTTCATGTCATCCCAGTCCTTCTTTTCATTAAACCTACATATACCCAATTCCAGCAACCGTTCTTTATATGTTTTAGCCTCCAGTACCCTAATCACTTTGGTTGCTCTTCTCTGCACTTTTTCTAGAGTCTCCACATCTTTTTTATAGTGTGGTGACCAAATTAGGCCCAATATCTTGGATATTTAGACCCGAGACTAACTTCACAATTTTGCAATTAGACCCAAGACTAACTTTGCAATTAAACCCAAGTTTTGGGTTAGATCCAAGACTAACTGTCATTTTTATCAGTGACCAATTGTTCTGAGCGGGTTGGAGACAAACTATGAGGACTTTCCAACTCAAGCATTTGAACAAGTGCTCACTCATCCTGGAGAATGTGAAGGAGGAAGGCAAATAGCTGAGCCAAACATTCAAACATTCCTGAACTCAAGGAAGCCGCCTTTATAATTTGCTTAAACATTTGCAGATGGCCGCCTTATGACTTACCTGAAATCAGCATTTGCATTTTAAAACAGGAAGTCATGACAGCTAGTCCTCGACTTCCAACAGTTCATTTAGTGACCGTTGGAAGTTACAACAGCATTCAAAAAAGTGATTTATGACGGCTTTTCACCGAAGTGGTGTGGCGTCCGCCGATCAAAATTTGGATACTAGTTGACCGACTCATATTTATGACGGCTGCAAGTGTCCTGGGGTGGCGTGATCCCCTTTTTGCGACTTAGGTGACTTATGGCCGTTTTCCATTCTTACGACTGTTGCAGGGTCATATGATTGGCTCAGATTTATGACGGTTTTTAATGTCTCCAGTGGTGGGGGGTGGGGTTGTCACATGATTCCTTTTTGCGACCTTCTGACAAGCAAAGTCAATGGGGAAGGCCGGATTCATTTAACGACTGGGTGAACTAATTTAACAGCTGCGGTGATTCACTCAACAAAGGTGGCAAGGAAAGTCGTAAAATGGGAGCAAAACTCACTTTATGAATTTCCCCACTCAGCAGCACATTAATTTTGGCCTCCATTGTGGTCATAAGCCGGGGACTACCTGTACAGTCTTAAAAACCTTTAAACTTTCTTCACTTAAAATCTTAAAAGCAGAGGTCTTCAAACTTGGCAGCTTTAAGACTTGTGGACTTCAACTCCCAGAATTCTCCAGCCAGCTGGCTGGAGAATTCTGGGAATTGAAGTCCACAAGTCTTAAAGCTGCCAAGTTTGAAGACCTCTGCTTTAAACTTTCTTCACTGTCTTTGAGTAAACTACATTTTTCCCCCCACCAAAGGAAAGGGGTGTTTGTTTGTTTCTTACCTTATCAAATAGCAGCAGAAAAGTAAACTGAGGATAAAGACAAAAATCGCCGTGCCAAAGACCACGATGTATATGTTGAGAGGCAGGTTTTGGAATCCAATGTTTGGCATCCTGAAACTATAATGCTGGAAATCTGAGCTCATGGATGGTCTGAGGAAAAAAACACAAAAAACAGGAAAAACCACATGGTGAGAATTCAAAACTCCTGGGGGGGGTAGGAGGTTTACATCCTTCAATGCAGCTGTATTGTTCTTAAAACACACCAAAAAAGAGGATATAGTTACTCTTCGACTTAACGACTGTTCGTTTAGTGACCGCTCGAGGTTGTAACGGCCCCGGAAGAAATGGAATTAGGACCGGTTTTCCCGCCTTATGGTCGTTATAGCATCCCCATGATCACGTGATCAAAATTCAGAGGCTTGGCAACTGGCAAGTACCGTGTTTCCTCCAAAATAAGACCGTTTCTTATATTAATTTTGGCTCCCAAAGATGCATTAGGGCTTATTTTCTAGTTAGGTCTTATTTTCTAATTAGGTCTTATTTTGTGGGAAATACGGTATGAAATGCATCCATCTGGCTGACAATCTTAACTAGGGCTTATTTTGGGGAGGAGGGCTTATATTACGAGCATCCTGAAAAATCATGCTAGGGTTTATTTTCCGTTTGGGTCTTATTTTCGGGGAAACAGGGTTGCAATTAGGGACGGTTGCAATGTCCCGAGGTCACATGATTCCCCTTGTTTCTGACGATGGGGAAGCACGATTCGCTTCACAACCCGGGTGAGGGTGACTCCCTTTAACAACTGCAAGGATTCGCTTAACAACCCTGCGGCCGGAGAGGTGGTAAACTGAGGCATGGCTCACGCTTAGCAACTGTCTCGCTTCACGACGGAAACGCTGGGCTCAGTTTGATTGTAAATCGAGGACCACTCGTACAAGGCTGAAAGTGAGAGGGGAGCCAGAAGCATCACAAAAAGATAGATGGGAACAAGCTGAGGGAGGGCTGTTGGCACAGCAGGCAAACACAACTACACAGCAGCCACAATTTATTTATTGTTTATTTATTGGTTCGATTTATATATGCCGCCCTTCTCTGGAGACTTAGGGCAGCTTACAATGCGTTAAGCAATAGCCTTCATACTTTTTGTATATACCTGTTTAGTAGGGCTTTCGGCCCCCCCAAGTGGTGTTTTTTTTAATATAAAGGCAGCTTATTGCCCCCACAATCCGGGTCCTCATTTTACCTACCTCGGAAGGATGGAAGGCTGAGTCAACCTTGAGCCTGGCGAGATTTGAACTCGCAGTAATTGCAGGCAGCTGGCAGCTAAGTGCTACTTAACAGCACTTTAGTCTGCTGCGCCACCAAGGCTCTTTGAATGAAAGGCTAGGAGAAAGGGTCGATTCTGTTTGTCCAAAACTGAACGACGTTTTTAAGAGAGGATTAGGATGGGCGCACCAAGATACGGGATGGAAATCAAAATTGTGTTGGATTGTGGCAGGCAAAAAAGAAACACACACACGTTCGGTGAAACAAAACCAGGTGCGTGGGAGAAAGGAATTGCTGGCATAGCTCCACTCTTCTATTTTTTTTTTAAAGCATTTTTAAATTAGAATTTATAGTAATATAAAATAGAAATAGAAATAAAGATCAGAGGGGGAAGAGGAACCTCAAAAGAATTCAGGGTTAAAAAAAAAGAGAGAGAAAGGAAAGAGGAAAAGGAAAGGACTTCCGATTTTTTTTTTTTTGGTGCGGTAAAGTACAAAATTACAGCCTTGACATTTTACACACGGTACATTTTTTAAAAAAAATAGAGAACAGCTATTTCTGTAACAGGAGTTATTATTTTGGTTTTATTTGAGTTTACGGTAGCATAAAATGGAAAGGAAGGGAAGGGAAGGGAAGGGAAGGGAAGGGAAGGGAAGGAAAGGAAAGAAGGAAAGGAAAGAGAGACGGAGGAAAGGAAAGGAAGAAAAAGACACAGGAAAAGGAAGGGTGAGCGAGGGGAGGGGAGGAGAGAAGAAGGGAGGGGAAGAGAGGGTGGAGGAGGGGAAGAGTAAGGAAAAGAAAAAGGAAAAGGGAAAGGAAAGGAGGAGAGGAAAGGGAAGGGAAAGGGGGGAAGGGAAGGAAGAAAAAGACACGGAGGAAAGGGTGAGGGAAAGGAGGGGAGGGGAGGGGAGGAGAGAAGGGAGGGGATGGGAAGGTAGACGAGGGGAAGGGGAAAGGATTCTGATTCTTTTGGATGAGTAGAACATAAAAAAGAGGACCTGGATTGTGGGGGCAATAATCTGACTTTGTATAAAAAAGAACACTGTTTGGGGGGGCCGAAAGTCCTACTAAGCAGGTATATACAAAAATATGAAGGCTTTTGCTTAAAAGCATTGTAAGCCGCCCTGAGTCTCCGGAGAAGGGCGGCATATAAATCGAACTAATAAAATAAAATAATAAATAATAAAAAAGGAGTTCCACCCTCAACTTTCTCCTTTTCTAATAGATACAAGCCATTTCTATAACCGAAGTTACAGATTTGGTTTGATAGCTCTAGTTAGAAACGTATTTTGTTTTTATTAAACTTCGTGATAATGTAAAACGCAAACAAAAGACCAGAAGGGAAAAGGAAAAGGGGTCCTCACCCCTCCATCTTGAAAGCCAAGAACCCCTAAATAGCAAAATACAACAGAAACCCCCATTTCAAATCCAGCACGGGACTCCAGAACCCAAACACTGCATACCAAACATGTCCCAGACCCATGGACTGCCTCGTAACTTCCCCTCGTCTCCTCTCCTTCACCCACCCACCCACCCACCCTATTTGAACCACAAAGCAGAGCAGGGATGGGCAAGCATAGCCCCCCTTGACGACCTGTGGACTTCAACTCCCAGAATTCCTAAGCCAGCCAATCTGGAATTCTGGGAGTTGAAGTCCACAAGTTGCCATCCATAGGTGCCCATCCTTGTAGGTAGGGAACTCCATAAAAGGGGATGAAAAAAAAACTCTTTGACCTCACTCTGAAGGCAAACCCCCCAAAAAACATGGGAATCTGCAGGAAGTTGGCGTTCCTCGAACCCGGCACAGCCCCAACGCTGAGCGGGTAGCATTTGGCAAGCTGTCGGGTACGCAACCTCCCTTCGGTGGAAGGGACACCTCGTTGACATGTTTGCCAGCAGGCTCCGAAAACCAGTAAAGACACTCACATGTTGTGTGGCATGGTCCCGAGACCCTCCCAGCAATTTTTTTCCGCAAGGCTGGGAACACGGCGAAAGTTGCTTTTAACGCAAAGCTCCGGGGAAAGTTGGTTTTCCTGCAAAAGCACCAGGGAAAGTTGATTTTCCTGCAAACCAACCAGCAGAGTAACAGCTGCAAAGATTTCGGTTCTTGTCAGCGTGGCAAGGACTAGCTATGCATCCGGTCGAAAACACCCTCCCGAGAATGCTTTGGAGGGGCTGTCTTAATTTAATGTGGGTTGGGTTGGCTCTTCTCCCAGGCCGCTCTGACTGTCCGACCGTCCGTCCGTCCTCTTCTTGAATTAGATTCCCTAACTTGGCTTCCTTCCGAGAAGCTCGCAAGCATTCCTGTCGTTGCAAGGCGTGGCTTCCGAACCGTGGTCCTATGCTATGTGCTGATTGCAAGAAGAAGAAGAGGAGGAGGAGGGAAGGAGGGAGGGAGGAAGAGAAGGAGGAGGAGGAAGGAAGGAGGAGAGGAGATTTCCACAGGGCACGTGAAGCTGCAAGAGGAAATTTCCAAACCACCCTAAAAATAGACTTTTTTTTCTCCTTCCTTTCTTTTCGTTCCGCAGGCCCCTTTCGCCACACACACAGCTGCTTAGCAGGTTTTCGGCTGAATTCCTTATTCCGAGCACGCTCGGTCTCAAAAAAGGATAAATTGGGGGTGCAGAAGGCTCCACCTCTGACAGGTCTCCAACTTCTCCACCTCAGTGTCATGGCTTCCTTGAAGGAAGTAGAAGGTGTGCTACACGTCCTATCCAGTCCTACAAGTAGTAGATTGGTAGGACCAGGGGTGGGCTGCTGGGGGTTTGCAAGGGTTCGGGAGAACCTCTAGCTAAGATTCTGTGCAGTTCGGAGAACCCCCAAATCCCACTCCTGGCTGGCCCCGTCACCCCACCAAGGAGTCCCCCCGCGGCCCGTTTTGGATGCACGTAAGTGCAGGGCGTGTGCGGAGGCTCAAGGACGGTGAAAAACAGGCCTACTGGAAGTTCAGGAAGCCTGTTTCCGGCCTCCAGAGGGCCTCCGGAGTCTGGGGAGGCCATTTTCACCCTCCTGGAGGCTCAAGAAAAGCCTCCGGAGCCCGGGGAGGTCAAAAACTCGCCCCCCCCTCACCGTGGTGCAGGAGGCCGACTAAGCCACACCCACCATGGCCACGCCCACCCAACAACTGGTCAGAAAACCCCTTGCTAAAATTTTTGAAGCCCACCCGAGTAGGACCTGGGAAGTATGATACGGTTTGTGTGCACAGAATAGATTCACAGATGCCGACGGCTGGGAACTCGCAAAGTAATTTCTGAATGAGCCCCTATGGGTACATTAGCTAGCATCTTGTAGCAGGGTTCTTCTCCAAACTCGACCACTTTTTAAGACTGGTGGACTTCAACTCCCAGAATTCCCCAGCCAGCCGTAGAGAACCCTGGTTTTATAGTGCAGGCAGGCAGGTAAGTAGGTAGGTAGGTAGGCAGACAGACAGACAAACTGATCAAGTCAAATTGATCTCCGCCAGCTTCTGCTCAGCCAAACCCTCATTTCCTCTCTAACTAGGAGCAGAACGACGGAGAGGGTTTTTTTTCCACACGGTTCAAAGAGAGAAAAAAAACACACGACAAAAAAAAAAAAAAAAATCTTTCCACCCCGAGAAAAAAAGTAAATTTAGGCTACAAGAAAAGACATCGTCGCTTGTCAGAACCCAGGAACTTACCCACTGCGTTAAAAAAAATATATAAAATATGTGGCTCACCCCATAGGAGGAGAAATATATATATATATTTTGTCCTTAAACAAAATATGAACGGAACAGAACAACAGTATGGGAAGGGGACCTCAGAGGTCATCTAGTCCAACCCCCTGCTCAAACAGGAGTCCCTATATCGTTTCTGAGAAGTGGCTGTCCAGCCTCTTCTTGAAAGTCTCCAGGAATGGAGCAGCCACAATTTTTTTATTTTATTTTATTTTATTTTATTTTATTTTATTTTATTTTATTTTATTTTATTTTATTTTATTTTATTTTATTTTATTTTATTTTATTTTATTTTTTATTTTATTTTATTTTATTTTATTTTATTATTTATTTTATTTTACTTTATTTTATTTTATTTATTTTATTTATTTATTTATAAATAAATAAATAAATAATTAAATAATTAAATATTTATATGCCGCCCTTCTCCCGAAGGACTAGGGACGGCTCACAGCAATTAAAACAAGACAATAAATAATGCTAAAAATCCAATTTACCAATTCCATTGGTTGATTGCTCTAACCCAGGGGTCGGCAACCTTAAACACTCAAAGAGCCATTTGGACCTTTTTCCCCACAGAAAAGAAAACACCGGGAGCCACAAAACCTTTCCCGTGCCTGACGATTTCCTGAGCGCCCACAAAATTAACATATGTAGTTGAATTAAACCTTCTGTTTTCTTCTGAAACTTTTCTTTTCTTGGATTTATTCATGGTTGGCCTACCGGAGGTTGAAAAGCTGAATAAATTGTGTGCCGGCGGGTGTCGCGCATTGGCGGTTGTGACGCATATATTGAGTGACAGGGAGCCGCAGCAGAGGGGTGAAAGAGCCACATGCGGCTCCAGAGCCGCAGGTTGCTGACCCCTTGCTCTAACCACTAGGAACTTTCTCCTCAGTTCTAGGTTGCTTCTCTCCTTGATTTAGTTTCCATCCATTCTTCTTCAGGTGCTTTGGAGAACAGGTTGACCCTCCCTCTTTTTTATGGCAGCCCCTCAAATATCGGAAGATGCTATCGTGTCACCCCTTCTTTTCATGAAATAAGACACGTACCCAATTCCTGCAACCGTTCTTCGTAGGTTTTAGCCTCCTAATCTTTGTTGCTCTTCTCTGCACAATTTCTGGAGTCTCAACATCATTTTTACATCGGGTCGACCACAGCTGGATGCAATGCTCCAAGTGTCCCCTTACTAAGGCTTTATAAAGCGGTGCTAATATCTCATGTGATCTTCCCTCTGTGAATGCAACCTAGGATTGCATGTTTTTGTTGTAAGGGTGTGTGTCTGTGTGTGTGTAACGCGGGAAAAGGTTTTCAGGGGGAAGGTGACAACGCCACCACGAAGCGATGTGGTCACCCTTCCTTATTCGACACGGCCTTGCGCAAAGCGAGAAGTAAACGGAAGAGGCGGTAGGAAAACAAAGGGGGGGAAAAAAAGCATGACAGCACAGCCTACTGGCAAATTCCAGGAAGTGTGGAAGCAACACACTCACACCCAGACCCACAAAAACATCATCGTTCGTATCTACACAGACTTCCTGTCTGGAAAAGCCTTGGACTCACTGACTTCGCGGGAGCGCAATCTCAGATATGGGGCAAGGATTAAATTCCTTGTAAGGTGTGTTGGATTCCAGAAACCAACCGCGTCTGTCCGATTCTTTCCTTCCTAAAGCATGTCCCGCTTTTTATTTATGTATTTATTTATGTAACCTGCCTTCACAAATAGTCCTCCACTTACAACAGTTCTTTTCCCCCCCCCCCCCCCATCTCCTTTCAGGACGACACAAAAGAAGACTGAGTTAGGAAGAGCAATGCAGGCTCTATAATGTTGTAGGTCTTTCAAATTCGTGCAAGTTTATATATATATATATATATATATATACATATGTAAGTTTTCACGGGTATATATATATATATATATGCACTCTTCATTTGCTTATTAGCGCTTTTGCACACGGCTTCAAACTTAGGAGCACCTGGAAGGAGATATTATATTTGAATCTGGAGCCAACCCAAATTCCAAGCTCAGCTACTTTTACAGTTGTGAACAAGTGTTGGGTTCGAACGCCAAGAAGAAGAGGCTTAAGGCTAGAAAGAGGAGGGGAAGGAGGAGGAGAAAAAAAGGAGGAAGGGAAGGAGGAGGAGAAGAGAAAAAGGAGAAAGAGGAGTGGGAGGAAGAAGAGAAAAAGGAGGAGGAGGAGGAAGAGAAAAAGGAAGAGGAGAGGAAGGAGGAGGAAGAAGAGGAAAAGGAGGAGGAGGAGAAGGAGGAGGAAGAAGAGAAAAAGGAAGAGGAGGGGAAGGAGGAGGAAGAAGAGAAAAAGGAGGAGGAGGAGGAGAAGGAGGAGGAAGAAGAGAAAAAGGAGGAAGAGGAGGAGGAGGGGAAGGAGAAGAGAAAAAGGAGGAGAGGAAGGAGGAAGAAGAGAAAAAGGAGGAAGAGCTGGAGGAGGAAGAAGAAGAGAAAAAGGAGGAAGAGGAGGAGGAGAAGAGAAAAAGGAGGAGGGGAATGAGGAAAAAGAAAAAGGAGGAGGAGGAGAAAGAAGAGGGGAATGAGGAGGAGAAGAGAAAGGAGGAAAATTAGGAAGAGGAGGGGAAGGAGGAAGAGAAAAAGGAGGAGGGGAATGAGTAAGAAGAGAAAAGGAGGAGGAGAAAGAGGAGGGGAATGAGGAGAAGAGAAAGAGGAGGAAAATTAGGAAGAGGAGGGGAAGGAGGAGGAAGAAGAGAAAAAGGAGGAAGAGGAGGGGAAGGAGGAGGAAGAAGAGAAAAAGGAAGAGGAGGGGAAGGAGGAGGAAGAAGAGAAAAAGGAGGAAGAGGAGGGGAAGGAGGGGAAGGAGGAGGAAGAAGAGAAAAAGGAGGAAGAGGAGGAGGAGAAGAGAAAAAGGAGGAAGAGGAAGAGGAGGAATGAAGTAAGCATGAAAAATACAACCTGCTTAATAAATAATGCACAAGACAACTCTGCCAGCTAACATGGAGATATCTTCTTACGGAGAGCCAAAGGGCCAATTACAGGTAATCCTCAACTCACAACAGTTCATTTAGCGACCATCCAAAGTTACGACATCGAAAAAAAGCAATTTATGACCATTTTTCACACTTACGGCCGTTGCTGCATTCTCCAGGGTCACGTGATCAAAATTCAGATGCTTGGCAATGGGCTCACATTTATGACCGTTTTGGGGTCACGCGATCCCCTTTTACGACCTTCTCACAAGCAAAGTCAAGGGGGAAGCCGGATTCACTTAACAACCATGTTACTAACTTAACCACCACAGGGATCTTGGAGATCTTCTGGCTGGGGGATTCTGGGAGTTGAAGTCCACCCAACTTCAAGCTACCAAGGTTGAGAAATACTGTTCTAGTCCTACCCCCTGCTCAGGCAGGAAACCTTCTATCACTTCAGACAAATGGTTGTCCAATCTCTTCTTAAAAACTTCCAGTGTTGAAGCATTTGCAACTTCTGGTGGCAAGCTGTTCCGCTGATTAATTGTTCACACTGTCAGGAAATTTCTCCTTAGTTCTAAAGTTGCTTCTGTCCTTGATTACTTTCCATCCACCGTTGCTTCTTGTCCTGCCTTGGACCTTGGAAATCTACTACCCTATTTCCCCAAAAATAAGACCCAACCAGAAAATAAGCCCTAGCATGATTTTTTTCAGGATGCTCGTAATATAAGCCCTACCCCCCAAAATAAGACCCAGTTAAGGTTGTCAGCCAGATGGATGCATTTAGTACCGTATTTTCCCCAAAATAACACCTAACCAGAAAATACGCCATAATAATAATAATAATAATAATAATAATAATAATAATAATAATAATAATAATAATAATAATAATAGGAAGAAGAAGATGAAGATGAAGAAGAAGAAGACGAAGACGACAGATCATCACTTGGAACAAGAAGAAGAGGAAGAAGAAGAAAAGAAGAAGAAGACAAATCATCACTTGGAAGAAGAAGAAGGAGGAGGAGGAGGAGGAGGAAGAGGAGGAGAAGAAGAAGAAGGAGAAGAAGACGACAAATCACTTGGAACAAGAAGAAGAGGAAGAGGAGGAGGAAGAAGAAGAAGACAGATCATCACTTGGAAGAAGAAGAAGGAGGAGGAGGAGGAGGAGGAGGAGGAGGAGAAGGAGACGACAGATCATCACTTGGAACAAGAAGAAGAGGAAGAGGAGGAAGAAGAAGAAGAAGGAGGAGGAGGAGGAGGAGAAGAAGACGACAGATCATCACTTGGAACATGAAGAAGAGGAAGAGGAAGAGGAAGAAGAGGAGGAGGAGGAGGAGGAGGAGGAGGAGAAGGAGACGACAGATCATCACTTGGAACAAGAAGAAGAGGAAGAGGAGGAAGAAGAAGAAGAAGGAGGAGGAGGAGGAGAAGACGACAGATCATCACTTGGAACATGAAGAAGAGGAAGAGGAAGAGGAAGAGGAAGAGGAGGAGGAGGAGGAAGAAGAAGAAGAAGAAGAAGAAGAAGAAGAAGAAGAAGAAGAAGAAGAAGAAGAAGAAGAAGAAGAAGAAGAAGAAGAAGAAGAAGAAGAAGAAGAAGAAGAAGAAGAAGAAGAAGACAGATCATTACTTGGAACACAACACACCAGATATCACAGTTGTCGAAAACCTAAACGTACAATTTATTGACATCGCGGTACCAGGAGATGCCAGGGTCAAAGAAAAAGAACTGGAAAAAATCATGAACTATCACGACCTGGCCATCGAAACTACACGGCTATGGATGAAACATGTCACAGTGATACCCATTGTCATCAGGGCACTTGGTACCATGTCCAAGAATTTTATAAAACACATCAGCAAATTGCAATAACACCAGCGGAACTGCAAAAAAACTGCGCTACTCGGAACATCGTACATCTTAAGAAGGTACTTGGTTGATCCCTAGGACGCTGGCAGCAACCCGTATCAACCATTAGCCCCAGTCATGGTGCTAAAGGTATTTGTGATGCATTTTTGAATGTTCAGTTGACTTGAGTTTCATGTTTAATGAATAAAGATAATAGGTGGCTTTAGGTTTGAACACGAGGCCACCGAACGATTTCTGTGCGCTAAAAAGGCGGATACTATTTTGAGATGTATTAACAGGAAGGCGGAAGCCAGATCCTGAGAAGCAACTGCCTCGGTCAGTTGCCTCTTGCAAAACTGTGCCAGTTCTGGACACCCCCAGCGTCCAGAAAGACATGGAAAAAAAAAGGGGAACCATGAGGAACAATGAAAGGATTTCGATATGTTTGACCTCCAGAAGAGACGATATGGGGAAGAAATATGGTGTCAGGGTTCCAGAAAAACCTGCCATATGGTAGGTTTCGTGTACAGAGAGAGTCCTCGGCTTTCGACTGTAACAGAGCCTGGAATTTCCACTGTTGAATTTTGAAGGTCACAAGTCCAAGCAGAAACTGATATGACTTTTTAGGTGGAGGTCATTTAAGTGAGTGCTGCCATCATTAAGTGGGCACAGTGGTCGTTAAGCAGCTTTGGGCCAATCACCAGGAGACGGTGAGTTCTAGTCCTGCCTTAGGCAGAGAAAGCTGGCTGGAGGACTTTGGGCCAATCAGCAGGAGACGGTAAATTCTAGTCCCTCTTTAGGCTAAAAGTGGCTGGAGGACTTTGGACCAATCACCAGGAGACAGTGAGTTCTAGTCCCTCCGTAGGCATAAACATGGCTAGATGACTTTCAGCCAATCACCAGGAGACGGTGAGTTCTAGTCCTTCTTTAGACATAAACCTGGCTGAGTGACTATGGGCCAATCACCAGGAGACGGTGAGTTCTAGTCCTGCCTTAGGCAGGAAAGCTGGCTGGAGGACTTTGGACCAATCACCAGGAGACGGTGAGTTCTAGTCCCTCTTTAGACTAAAAGTGGCTGGAGGACTTTGGGCCAATCACCAGGAGACAGTGAGTTCTAGTCCCTCTGTAGGCATAAACGTGGCTAGATGACTTTCAGCCAATCACCAGGAGACGGTGAGTTCTAGTCCCTCTTTAGACTAAAAGTGGCTGGAGGACTTTGGGCCAATCACCAGGAGACAGTGAGTTCTAGTCCCTCTGTAGGCATAAACGTGGCTAGATGACTTTCAGCCAATCACCAGGAGACGGTGAGTTCTAGTCCTTCTTTAGACATAAACCTGGCTGAGTGACTTTGGGCCAATCACCAGGAGACGGTGAGTTCTAGTCCTGCCTTAGGCAGGAAAGCTGGCTGGAGGACTTTGGGCCAATCACCAGGAGACGGTGAGTTCTAGTCCCACTTTAGGCATGAAAACCGACTGGGTGACTTTGGGCCAATCACCAGGAGATGGGGAGTTCGAGTCCTGCCTTAAGAATAAAAGCTGGCCAAATTACTTTCGGCCCGTCACCAGGAGTTGGTGAGTTCTAGTTCAGCCTTAGTCATGAAAGCCAGCTGGGTTACCAGAGGGCCAGTCCCTCTCTTTCAGCCCAGCCCACCTCACAAGTTTGCTGTTATAGGGAAAATAAGAGGAGGAAGGTATGTGGGATCTGTTCCCCTCCTTGGATTGTTTGTAAAGATAAGAAAGGCAGAATACAAATAAATAAAACAATGATAAAACAAAAGAAAGAAAAGAACCTTAAGAATTGCCCACTGTCAGAATAGGCTGCTTCATAAAAGTCCTTAAAAGTTCCCTTACCACAGCTTTAAAAACAGGGGAATCTAGAAAACAATATCCCTGCTTTGTATGTGCAGATCCTGCCCCGAGCCGGGGGGGTTGGACTGGATGGCCTCTGGGCTCCCTTTTCCAATCTTTCGATTCTCGGAACACACTGAGAACGACTGATAAGCTCAAAACAGCTCAGAGCAGCTGTGACAAACTCCAAAGACAATAAACTTTGGAAAGTTTCATTTTCGGCAGATAAGAAGCAGCAGTTTTTTTGGTTCCATGCCAACGGTACGCCCTCTGCATTTCTAAGATTATTCTTCCAACGTTTTCTAGGCCATTCCCAGAGTTTGCAACTGGCTATCTCTGCTGTTTGGGGAGTTTATTAATATCTTTAAAATCCCGATTAGCCGAGGAACCAAATATATCTCTGTTGCTAATGTTTTGGATTGAATCCAGAGCAAAAAAAAAAAAGAGAGAGAGAGAAAGAGAAAGAGAGAGAGAGAGAGAGAAAGCTGGGGTAAGCTGTGAGTTCGGCAAATGGATGGCCGAGCCACGTGGACACTATTGTGGGAAGAAAATTGGGGGGGGGGGAGGGCTAGGACTTTGGAGACGAGGACTTTGACAAGAGGAGAGTTAACACCAGGAGATGCCTGTGTGTGTGCGTCATGCATCACTGTACTTCTCGCACAGCTGTTGCTACCGATGACAACGTTGGGAAAGTTATGCCTACGGAGTCCGCTTTGCAAAAATGTAGGTTTGTGGAACTGCGGTAGGCATGTCCTCCACTCCGCACATGCTCTTGTTGACTGCTGGTTTCTAACCATTTATAATTAAGGAAAGGGGAAAGGAAAGGGAGAAGAGAGGGAAGGGAGGAAAGGAAAGAAAGAAAAGGGAGGAAAGGAAAGAGAAAAGGAAGGGGGAAGGGAAGGAAGAAAAGAGGAAGGAAAGGAAGATAGAAAAGAGAGGGAGGAAAGGGACAAGGGAAGGGAGGAAAGGAAGATAGAGAAGAAAGAGGGAGGAAAGGAAAGAAAAGAAAAGGAAGAAGGGAAGGGAGGAAGGGAAGATAGGAAAGAAGGGGAAGGGAAAGGGGAGGAAAGGAACTGAAAGGAAGAGAGGGAGGAAAGGAAAGAGAAAAGGAAGGGGGAAGGGAAGGAAAAAAAGAGGGAGGAAAAGAAGATAGAAAAGAGGGAGGAAAGGAAAGGAAAGGAAAAGAAAGGAAGAAGGGAAGGGAGGAAAGGAAGATAGGAAAAGGAGAGGAAGGGGAAGAAAGGAAAGGGAAAGGGAAGGAAAAGAAATTCTAATGAGTACATGGACCTATCCAGACAATCCCCTGGGGGAGCAATGCAAGAAGAATTTCATTGCTTTCTCCAAAATATATTTCCAATTTCCCACAACCCTGAAAATTCCTGCTGGTTTTTCCTATCCAAAAATCTTGCATGACTGCCTCTAGTAGTTGCCAAGCCGAGAGAATTTTGCAAAGGCCTCCTTCTCTACTTAGATTCAAGAATGCAGAACAAGGCTTCCATCAATTAAGCGTTTGACACAATAGACAATCTTCCTTTTTGTCGCATTATACTGGAAATTTCAAAGTTGAATTCGGGATCCTTTGGCCCTGAAAGTCTTTTTTCCGTGTCTAATGATGGAACGGGAGGAACTGGTGGTCTGTGAAGCAGCTCCAGGGCCATTAACAACCCACACTTGGCACCCAGTGCATTAAAAGGGCCTCTTCTAGGGAGTTTCTTCCTTTTTTTGGCTTTCCGTTAAGTTTTTATATTCACCACTTTTCGTCTATTTCCCCCTTTAGCAAAAAAAAAAAAAATGTTCATTACCAAAACTTTTATGAGGGAAGATGGCAAACAGGATGAATTAGGGCAGTAGACTTCAAGTCCCAGAATTCCCCGGTCATTAGGTATTGGCTTTCAACTCTCAGAATTCCCCAGCCAGAATAAGTGGACTTCAACTCCCAGAATCCCTCAGCCAACGTGTTTGAACTTCAACTCCCAGAAGTCCTCAGCTAACATATGTCGACTTCAATTCCCAGATTATTTATTTATTTGCTTGTTTGTTTGAAAAATTTATATAGCTGCCTACTCACTCATGTTGACTCACGGAATTCCCCAGGTAGGATGTTTGAACTCCAAGTCCCAGAATTCCCTAGTCAGAAAGTGTGGATTTATTTATTTATTTATTATTTATATTTCTATGCCGTCCATTCTCCGAGGACTCTGGGCGGCTTATACCAAAGTCAGTATACTAAATAGCATATTGCCCCCAACAATCTGGATCCTTCAACTCCCAGAATTCCCCAGCCAGCATATCTGAACTCCAAGTCCCAGAATTCCTCAGCCAATGTGGCTTTCAACTCCCAGAATTCCCCAGCCAGCACTTGTAGATTTCAAGTCCCAGAATTTTTCAGTCAGCAAGTGTGGACTTCAACTCCCAGAATTCCTCAGCCAACATGGCTTTCAACTCCCAGAATTCCCCAGCCAGCACTTGTAGATTTCAAGTCCCAGAATTTTTCAGTCAGCAAGTGTGGACTTCAACTCCCAGAATTCCTCAGCCAACGTGGCTTTCAACTCCCAGAATTCCCCAGCCAGCACTTGTAGATTCCAAGTCCCAGAATTTTTCAGTCAGCAAGTGTGGACTTCAACTCCCAGAATTCCCCAGCCAGCACTTGTAGATTTCAAGTCCCAGAATTTTTCAGTCAGCAAGTGTGGACTTCAACTCCCAGAATTCCCTAGCCAGCACTTGTAGATTCCAAGTCCCAGAATTTTTCAGTCAGCAAGTGTGGACTTCAACTCCCAGAATTCCTCAGCCAACGTGGCTTTCAACTCCCAGAATTCCCCAGCCAGCACTTGTAGATTTCAAATCCCAGAATTTTTCAGTCAGCAAGTGTGGACTTCAACTCCCAGAATTCCTCAGCCAACGTGGCTTTCAACTCCCAGAATTCCCCAGCCAGCACTTGTAGATTCCAAGTCCCAGAATTTTTCAGTCAGCAAGTGTGGACTTCAACTCCCAGAATTCCCTAGCCAGCACTTGTAGATTCCAAGTCCCAGAATTTTTCAGTCAGCAAGTGTGGACTTCAACTCCCAGAATTCCCCAGCCAGCATGCTGGCGGGAAAATTCTGGGAGTTGAAGTCCATCCATTGTAAAGTTGTCAAGCTTGAGAAATGCTGGATTAGGAAACCACTTTTCTAAGCCAAATTCTGGAGAAATATGACACTCGGGCAAAAGAGGAACTGTGACCCAGAGAGAAAATTCCATGGGCGGCCCGAAATGAATGGAAATTTCCAGAGGATTTTTCACCAGAAGCCGTTTCCTTGGGAAAAGTTCCAAGGGGGTTTTTTAGCCAATGTGCCCCATTCTTTAAAGTTTCCCTTGTAGGATGCCAGAAAGAGGGGGTTAGGAAAACTAGGGCCAACTATATAAGGGATTTGCAAGAAGAAATGTCCTTTTAGTTACTTATTGTGAATAATTTCAATTGCTTTCAGATCTGAAATTTTCCGTTATCTTGGGTCCTATAGGGCAGGGGTCTCCCGACCTTGGCAACTTTAAGCCTGGAGGACTTCAACTCCCAGAATTCAACTGGGGAATTCTGGGAGTTGAAGTCTTCCAGGCTTAAAGTTGCCAAGGTTGGAGACCCCTGCTATAAGGGGAATAAAGGTAGGCACCAGCAGATTACTCAAATTAAATTAATCTGAAAATAAGAGTTCTGCTATCAAGGCCAAAGAAACACAAATCTCACTGCATCTCGATTTACCCCCATACGTTCTCGTCTGTTAAAATCTGGGGTGATTTGGGAAGTTTTTAAAAAGTTTCTCTTGTGTGTGGGAGATTACAGAATGGGACCCCCCCCCAACAATTGGAAAAGAGAACTGACTGTGGTTTGGTAGCATTTTCCCCCAACTGGCGAATTTTATATCAAGGCAAAAAAGCCTTTTAATGCAGACAAAAAGTGAATAAAATTAATTGAGGGGAAGGAAGAAAGAAAGGAGAGGAGAGAAAAGAGAAGAGGAGAGAAGGATGGGAAAGAAGAAGAATGAGGAAGAGAGGGGGAGGGGAGGGAAGAGAAGAAAAAGAGGAAGAAAGGAGAGGAGAGAGGAAGAAAGGAGGGGAAGGGGAGGAAGAGAAGGGGAAAGGAGGGGAGGGGAAGAGAAGAGAAAGGGGTAGAAAGGAAGGGAAGGAGTGGGGAAGAGAAGGAGAGAGGGAAAGGGAAGAGAAGGGGAGGAGAAAAGGATAAGAGGAGAGGAAGAGAGAGCCTTGGTGGGGCAGCGGACTAAAAACTGCTGTTAAAGTAGCACTTAGCTGCCAGCTGCCTGCAATTACTGCGAGTTCGAATCTCACCAGGCTCAAGGTTGACTCAGCCTTCCATCCTTCCGAGGTAGATAAAATGAGGACCCGGATTGTGGGGGCAATAAGCTGCCTTTGTATAAAAAAGAACACCGCTTGGAGGGGGGGGCAAAAGCCCTACTAAGCAGGTATATACAAAAATATGAAGGCTATTGCTTAACGCATTGTAAACTGCCCTGAGTCTCCGGAGAAGGTCGGCATATAAATAAAAATAAATAAATAAATAAATAATAAAATAAAAAAAGTAAAATGTAAAATGAAATAAAATGAGAGTGACTTTCTCATTTGAGGGAATCAGTCTTTTCTCTTTTCCAAGCTGGCGGGCTTCCTTTTTCCTTCTTTCCTTCCTTCCTTCCTTCCCTTTTCCTTCCTTCCTTTCCTCCCTCCCTCCCCTTTTCCTTCTGAAAAGAAGGACTAGGGGAGACATGATAGGGGAGACATGACTAGGGGAGACAAGAGGGAGAGAGGGGAGGGAAAGAGGAGAAGGAGAAGAGAAAGAGAAGAGAATGAGAAGGGTGGGGAGGAGAGAAAAGGAAAGAAGGGGGAGAAGGGGAAAAGGGAGAAGAGGAGAAGGAGAAGAGGAGGAGAAGGGAGGGGAGGGGAAGAGAAAGAATGAGAGGGGAAAAGGGAAAAGAGAAGGGGAGAAGGGGAAAAGAAGGGGAAGAGGAGGAAGAGGGGAGGAGAAGAGGAAGGGAAGGGAAGAGAAAGAGAAAGAGAAGAGAAGAAGAGAAGAGAAGAGGAAAAAGGAAAGCTGCAAAGCAGAATTTGGAGGGAGGGAGGGTGTATGTATGGCATCTTGTTTCCAAAACGAGTGACCCAAAGGCTGAGGAATGCTGGTGGGTGTTATTTAAAGAAGGGGAAAGTTCAACGCTGAGGCCCCAGCTGGTTGCGATTTCAACCTCTGCTATTTTTTAACTTGGCAACTGTCACCTGCCGGGAAGGAAGGGCCGAGGCCTAACAGCGGTTGAAAGATTTGTCTTGGATCCCAGCTCAGTAGGGCTTTGGTTATATTTATCACCAGGCCGGTTAAAGGAGCAGGCAAGGCTGAACTGGCATCCGTGCACACCTGGGCTAGGATCAGAATTCACTGAATTATTTATTTATTTTAATTTATTAAACAAATTTATATGGGATTAGTAACCAGTCACTCCCGGATCGGTTTAAGATTCTCTGCGATATGCCGCTCAGCCAACTCCATTCTGTCTTCCACAGAACGCGGAATAACCAGAGTTGGGAGGGACTTTGGAGGTCATCTAGTCCAACCCCCTGCTTGAGCAGGAAACCCTAGACCCGTGATGGTGAACCTATGGCGTGCGAGGATTGCCCTAGCTGAGTTTCGGGCCTTCTGGGCCCACCGGAAGTCAGGAAACAGGCCATTTCCGGCCTCCGGGGGAGTTGGGGAAGGCTGTTTTTGCCCTCCCCAGGCGCCTAGAAACCCTCTGGAGCCTGGGGAGGGTGAGAAACAGGCCCGCTGTGCCATCACGGGCCAAAAGCAGGGGGAGCGCAGGGGGTGTTGCATATGTGGGGGGGGAGGGTGCATTGAATTATAGGTGTGGGCACGCAAGCAAACAACCTCCCCCCCCGTGTGACCCCTGCTTTTGTCACGTGACGGCAAAAAGGTTAGCCATCACTGCCCTAGACCTCCCCAGACTCCAGAGGCTTTCTAGGAGCCTGGGGAGGGCAAAAACGGCCTTCCCCACCCACCCAGAGGCCCTCTGGAGGCCGGAAACAGCCCATTTCCCAACTTCCGGTAGGCCTGAAAGGCCCAAAAATCAGCTGGCCAATGCACACATGCGTGCTGGAGCTGAGCTATGGCAACGCTCGCGTGCCCACTGATATGGCTCCGTGTGCCATCTGTGGTACCCGTGCCATAGGCTCGCCATCACGGCCCTAGACCGTTCCAGGCAAATTGGCTGTCCAATCTCTTCCAATAAAATGCATTTAAAATAATAAAATAAAAGGGCTATCCGCTTCCTTTTTTCCTCCTTCAACGACGTTACACGTAGGAGTAAATCTCTCCTTCCCAACTACAATCTTGCACCTAGTGCCAATCGAACCCTTTTCAGCCTCAGCTTGCTTCGCTCGTTGCATCGTTGGGAAAACACTGGAGGGGTGTGTTTGTGAGTCTGTGTGTGTTTGTGTTTGGTTGTTTGTGTGTCTGTAATTTATGAATTGCCTCAGAGACACCCGGAAACACAAATACTCAACCAGCCAGGATCAAAACAAACAACAGTTGTCATTTGGGGGCCACAAAACTTAGCACTGAATACACCCCTCCACACACACCCCTCCACACAAACACTGCACACCATTGTCATCTGAGTATTTGTAAACATTGTGAGTCATTTCCAAAGACGCAAGTCTGGCTTGCATGCAGGAAATAGCCAAGACAGATTTTTTTTTAAAAAAAAAAAAAGAAAAAAAAATCCACTATGCGTTGTGCGTATTGTCACAACGGGTGTTTTTAGAGAAAAAGGATATCCAGCGGATAGTCAAAAGATTGTATAATCAATTCGGCTCAGTTCGGGTTGATTGCAGTTAAGCAGAGGGGGTGGGGGTTGGACTGGATGATCTCTAATTTCCCTTAGAGGGAATGACGACGTTATTAAGAAAATTTTGGAGTGTGCTGAAATGAGTAAATTGACATTTGAAATTAGGGAACAGGAAGACAAACAATATTATTTGATATGGGATTTATTTTAGACAAGAAAGCATGGAAATGAAATATGAAACATGAAATGGATAAAATAATAAAATATATAAAGAGGGGTTCATTTCCCTTATGGAGGATAAGCTATTGTCAAATAATTGGTAAATGAGAATAATAATGTAATAAACTGTTAAATAAGAGAATGTTGGATAGAGGATTAAGCACAAAAGATTTGTAACCGATCAATACACTTTCTGTAATTGTAATGGATGATAATTGGTTTATGTTTTAAGTTTGGTTTAAAAATAAAAAACTTTTTTCAAAAAAAGAAAATCTCCAGTGATGGAGCACCCACAACTTCTGGTGGCAAGCTGTTCCACTGGCTAATTCTTCTAAGACGTCCTTCCTTAATTCTAAGTTGCTTCTCTCCTTGATTAGTTTCCATCCGTTGTTTCTTGTCCTGCCTTCGGGTGCTTTGGGGAATAGGTGGACCCCCTTGTCTTTGGGGCAGCCCCTCAAATATTGGAAGACTGCTAATCATGTCACCCCTAGTCCTTCTCTTTGTAAACCTAGTTACCCTTAACCGGACATTGTACATTTCAGCCTCCGGACCCCTAATCCTCTTTGCTGCTCTTCTCTGCACTCTTACTAAGGTCTTAGCATCTTTTTTGTATCACAGTGACCACAACTGGACTCAATACAAATAATCCTCAACTTATAACCATTCATTTAGTGACCGGTTATAACAGCACGGAAAGAAGTTAACTTCTGACTGCTTTTCACATTTTGTATAACCGTTGCAGCACGTGAACAAGATTCAAATGCTTGGCAACTGGCATGTACTTATGTCGGTTGCAGTGTCCCGGGGGTCACGCAATCCCCTTTTGCGACCTTCCGACAAACAAAGTCAATGGGGAAGCCAGATTCGCTTAACGACCTGGTTACTTATTTAACAACTGCAGGGATTCGCTTAACAGCCGTGGCAAAAAAAGGGGGCAAAACTCACGTAACTGTGTTGCTTAGCAACGGAAATGTGGGGCTCAATTGTGGTCTTAAGTTGAGGACTTCCTGTATTCCGAAGGTGGTCTTACACGAAGGCATGACAAAGCGGTACTATCACTTCCTGGGAACAATCCTTTTGTTCCGTGTTTCTCAACCATGGCAACTTTAAGATATGTGGACTTCAGATCCCAGAATTCTGCTGGCTGGGGAATTCTGGGAGCCGAATGGGGAATTTTGGGATCTGAATGGTGAATTCTGGGAGCTGAATGGGGAAATCTGAGAACTGAATGTGGAATTCTGGGAGCTGAATGGGAAAATATGCGAAATGATAGTAAATTCTGGGAGCTGAATGAGGAAATCTGGGAACTGAATGTGGAAATCTGGGAACTGAATGTGGAAATCTGAGAACTGAATGTGGAAATCTGGGACCTGAATGGGGAATTCTAGGAACTGAATGGGGATTTCTGAGAACTGAATGTGGAAATCTGGGACCTGAATGGGGAATTCTAGGAACTGAATGGGGATTTCTGGGAGCTGAATGGGGATTTCTGAGAACTGAATGTGGAAATCTAGGAGCTGAATGGGGAATTCTGGGAGCTGAAGTCCACATATCTTAAAGTTGCCATGGTCAAAGAAACACTTCCTCACTTGAGGCATAATGGAAGTCTATTAGCCTTTTTGGCAGCTGCAGCACAGAAGGTGGAGGGGGCCCTCCTTGATAAAAGACCACCCCCCTCCATTAGGCCAAGTTCCATTCCAGCATCTCTTTATCCTTCAAACGGAGATAGAGCTGAGCTTCGATCTGCCTTGGAAACGAAACCTTGGAAGTTGCAACACCCTTCAGCTCAAATGACAAAATGTCGGCGAGGAGGGAGGTCTCCAAGTGACAGATTAGCCAAGAGGACTTAGGTCACCAGCGGGACGGTGCTCCCTTTTTCTCTCCCCTCCCTTCTCAATAGTTTTGGAGGGGAAAAAATGTTGTAAGTAACAGAATAACAAGAGTTGGGAGGGACCTTGTAGGTCATCTAGTCCAACCCTCCGCCCAAGCAGGAGACCCTACACAGTTTCTGACAGAGGGCAGTCCAGTCTCTTCTTGAAAGTCTCCATTGATGAAGCTCCCACAACTTCGGAAGGAAACTTCAGTTCCATCGGTGGATTGTTCTCACTGTCAGAAAAGTTCTCCTTATTTCCAGGTTGAATCTCTCCTTGGTTTCCATCCTTTATTCCTTTTCTGGACTTCGGGTGCCTTGGAATATAGCTTGACCTCCTTCCTCCTCTCTGTGGCAGCCCCTCAAATATTGGAAGATGCTCTCCTGTCTCCCCTGGTCCTTCTCTTCACTAGACTAGCCATGCCCAGTTCCTGCAACCCTTCATCGTATGTTTTAGCCTCCAGTCCCTTAATCATCTTGGTTGCTCTTCTCTGCACTCTTTCTAGAGTCTCCACATCTTTTTTTACATCGTAGCCACCAAAACTGGATGCAGTACTCTAGGTGTGGTCTTACTAAGGCTTTATAGAGTGGTATTAGTACCTCCCTTGATCTTGAATCTTTCTTTCTTTTTCTGTCTTCCTTCCTTCCTTCCCTTTCCTTCTTTTCTTCCTTTCTTTCCCTCTCCTCTCCTTCTTTCTTTTCCTTTTTCTCTGTCTCCCTCCTTCCCTTAACTATCTCCTTCCTTCTCTCCAGAATGATGGGATAGATGGATTTTTCTCCTTCCCCAACCCCAGCCTCTTCCCTCCTCCTCTAAACTGCCTCCCTTCCCTTGTTGTTCCACTTTCCATTTCTTTGCTTTTCTGACCCGGTGATGGAAAAGGCAATTTCTCCAGCTGTGTTTTTGCTTTCACTTCTCCACTGCCTGGCAAGCCACTAAGCTGCTCACAGTCATTTATAATAAATTACAATCAATTCTTTTGCTGGGAATTGCCCAGGCAGCTGATTCCCATCCCACCCCATTGGTTGAATTGAATCCCAAATTCACCTTCTTCCGATTAGCCGGCTATACAACTGGGTACCATTTCCTTGCTACATCCTCTTCCTTATTTCCCCACCCCCCCCAAAAAAACCCCCAATCCTGTCTCTCTCTTTCTCCTTATCAAAGGAACAGAGGTTTTGATTCCACTTGAAAAATCAGTTTTTCAGAATGCAAGACTCGCAGATCCCTAAGTGGAAGGGAAGCATTTTGCAAGTTCCTGGATCTTAAATTCTGCAGAAATCACATTTCCAGCTATTTCTGCTGCTGATAGTCCTGGAGAAACTCTATCTAGGGGGTCCTGGGTGGTCTCTGAGAGGTCGGCGGTTTTCTTGCAGATGTATCATTACCAAAGTAGAGTAGTGGCCAAAATTGTGGAAACCTTTTGGGAAAAGTGTATTTTCTAAAACTAGCTAATAACACCACTTTTTCTTGGAGTAGTACCATAAAATTATATATCAGTGGAAAAATCATTTAATCAAAAATGTAATGCAACAACTTTTATGAAGGATTTGCTGTTAGTAGGGCAGTTACAGTATAAAGAAGTAAAACACGTAGAAAAAAACGAGATATACAAAAATGATCCTCATGTCAGTTAAAACTGGGTAACCTTTAGCACGAATTAGGGCCTTACAACGTCTTCCCATGGAGTGAACCAAATCTTTTAGTTCTGCAGCTGTTCTAATGTGAAACCAAGATGGAATGATGGCTTCTATTAACTGGGTTTTATTGCTGGGTCGCTTCTGTCCAACAAGTTTCAGTCAGAATCATAGATTTCCAATTGGTTGAAGGTCTGGGCTATTCCCAGGCCATTCCAGCAGTGGAATAGGATTATATTGACCCCCCCCCCCCAAAAGGGATGTTATTAGCCATCAAACCTCAAAAATACACTTTTCCCAAAAGGTTTCCACAATTTTGGCCACTACTGTAGGTAACATCATCAGGTGGGGGGTTTGCTCTCCCCAGGCTCCGGAGGCTTTCCTTGAGCCTCCAGGAGGGCGAAAACGGCCTCCCCAGGCTCCAGAGGCCCTCTGGAGGCTGGAAATGGGCCTGTTTCTGGCTTCCCCGAACTTCCGGTAGGCCAGTTTTTCCCCCTCCCTGAGCCTCCATGTGTGCCTTGCACTTACCTGCATCCAAAATGGGCCGCGTGGGGACTCGTGGGAGGGGCAGGATGGGCGGGGCCAGCCAGGAGTGGGATTTGGGGGTTCTCCGAACTGCACAGAATCTTAGCCAGAGGTTCTCCCGAACCCCTGCGAAGCCTCGTAGCCCACCCCTGCTTATAACCGTTGCAGCATTCACCGTGGTGACCTGATAAAAATTCAGACGCTTGGCCACTCTGCTCGTATTTATGACGGTCGCAGTGTCCCGGGGTCACGTGATTCCCCTTTTGCGAGCTTCTGGCGTGCAAAGACCATGGGGAAGCCAGATTCACTTAACAACCGTGTGACTCACTTAACGACGGTGGCAAGAAAGGTCGTAAAATGGGAGCAAAACTCACTTAACAAATGTCTCATATTAACAACAGGAAATTTTGGACTCCACTGAGGTCGTAAGTCAAGGAATACCTGTATATCCGTACATATTTTTATGCTCCTTGCTTTGGCCCTCCGAAATCCCTATTTAGTTGATCAGCAAATGTGTTTGAATTCCCTGTTTGCATTTTTATACAAGCAGTTGTTTTCTATATCTAGGTTATTATACGAATTTTAAAGACCATGTTTTTTCTCTTTTTACTGTAAAGTGTTCTGAGCTTGGAAAACGATACAGAAATCAATCAGCCCGAGATGCCCGTGGTGACTAAAAAAAACAAACAAACAAAGCTTGCAAATTAATCATGGTTAAAAGCACCTGGAAATCCCCTGCATAGGATACTTCATATTTAATGCAACCAGTGGAGGAGTAATTCGTTGTGCTGTTGCTTGGAAGAAGGAATTAAAAGGAAGCCCCGGATGAATTTACGCCTAACTGGGGCCGATGGGCACAAGGTGTATTTCTGTGTGTTTTCCATAGCTCTGATTGGTGGGATTGAGGGGTGTGGAGCAAACGGATCTCTTTAATCTGCTGGCTGCTGATCCACAAATCAGTGTCAGATTGATAACGAAAGAGATTTTTGTTCCTTGCCTGCAAGTAAAGTCGGTTTTCTCTTCCAAGCTAGGAGGCGAAGGAAACTCAAACCCAGCTTGTTAAAATTAAACCGATTGAGTAATCTTTGACTCCAGTTTTTCAACTTTGGAAAACTCAAACTAAGGGGGAGCCCCGCCAGCCAATCAAAAGCCTGCAAAGCATTGTAAAAGGAGACGGCGTTTGGCTCCTAGTTCAATTGACACCCGGAGTTACTGAGGGAGCTATTTTTACACCTTTCCTGTATTTTATGTAACTGGAACCTCGAAATACTTCTAAATGGAATGATATCCCACCCCTCACCCCCCCATTGGAGCCATTGAAGGGCCAGGGGCCAAAGAGATTACTCTCAAAAGGTCAGAGTGGCACAGGGAAACCGAGTCAGGTTGTAAGTTCTAGAGATGAGTGTCACTCTACGATACCCCAGCCTTCTTGATGGGTAGGGGGTGGGATGGTCTTGCAAAAACGGGCTGGACTTCAGTTACTCTGAATTCATAGCTGCGATGGGAAGGACATCAAACTGCCCAATTCTCCCAAATTTCTTTTTTTAAATGAAGAAAAAAGAAGGAAGGGAGGGAGGGAGGGAGGGAGGGAGGGAGGGAGGAAGGAAGGAAGGAAGGAAAGGAAGGAAGAAAGGAAGGAAGGAAGAAAGAAAGAAAGAAAGAAAAAGGAAGGAAGGAAGGGGGTGGGAATGAAGGAATGAAGGACAGAAGGAAGGAAATAAGGAGGGAGGGAAGGACAGAAGGAAGAAGGAAGGAAGAATAAGGAAGGAAAGGAAGAGGGAGGAAAGACAGAAAAGAAAAGATGAAAGAAAGGGAGGGAGGGAAGAAAGGAGGGAAGGAAGGACAGAAGGAAAGAAGGAAGGACTAAAGAGAGAAAGAAAAAGAAGGAAAGAAGGAAAGAAAGGAAGGAAGGAGGGAAGGAAGGACAGAAGGAAGGAGGGAAGAAAGAAAGAAAGAAAAAGAAGGAAGGAAGGAAAGAAAGAGAAGGAAAGAAAGAGAAGGAAAGAAAGAGAAAGAAAGAAAGAAAGAAAGAAAGAAAGAAAGAAAGAAAGAAAGAAAGAAAGAAAGAAAGAAAGAAAGAAAGAAACTGGCCAATTTTCCCAAATCAATCTATCTATCTATCTATCTATCTAATCTACATCTACCTACCTTTAAATTTATAAATAAATAAATAAAGACACCATCTGGCCAGTTCTCTGGAACTGATCAAGAATCCATAGGTTTACAGGTAGTCCTCGAGTTACGATCGTAACGGCGCTTGCCCTTCGCAGTCGTAACTTGGGACGGCTGCAAAGCGGGTGGTTCGGTCACAATTTTAAACCGTTTTTTTTGTGGCGGTCATTAAGCGAACAACACAGTCATTCAGCGAATCAACGGTTTTGGATCACGGCCCGGGGCCTGAAGTACCGTCAGTCACGTGACCGTGAGGGGGACTGTGAGGCGACCATGAGAATTTGAACCTGGGTCGCAAGTACTGTACCTCCAGTGGGTCCATCGTTAACGATTGTAAACTCAACTTGATCTTATGCCTTTTTTTTTTGGCAGCGGTTGTTAAGCAGAACAGAAAGAGAAATCTGCCCCACATCGCCATGCCTGGCATGCTCTAAATTGTTATTCAACGGGTGAAACGAGGTGGCTAAAAATAAACCAGCTCGGGAAGCTCCGATCTTAAAAACTTTTCTCCCTCTCCATGCTGAAAATGTCACTCTTTGCTTTGTGTATAATATTATTATTATTATTATTATTATTATTATTATTATTATTATTAATAATTGTTGTTGTTGTTGTTGTGTTGTTATTTACTTTATTCATTAAACATGAAACAGTCAATTGAATAAAGTAAATAATAATAATAATAATAATAATAATAATAATAATAATAATAAAATAAATAAATAATAATTAAATAAAAACCACCTTACTCGGAACAGCTTACATCCTCCGACGATACCTTAACAGTTCCTAGGTCCTTGGTTAGGACTTGAGCTGCTGAGCTATTAACCAGCCTCAAAGGCTGTGAATCTCACTAAAGATTAACCAATAAATAATAATAATAATAATAATAATAATAATAATAATAATAATAATAATAATAATAATAATAATAATAATATACACAAAGCAAAGAGTGACATTTTCAGCATGGAGAGGGAGAATTTTTTTAAGATCGGATTATTATTATATACTTTATTCATCAAACATGAAACTCAGACAACTGAACATTCAAAAATGCATCACAAATATTGGTGCTAATGGTAGATACAGGTTGCTGCCAGCATCCTAAGTATCAACCAAGTACATTATTATTATTATTATTATTATTATTATTATTATTATTATTATTATTATTATTATTATTATTATTATTTAATCTTTGGTGAGATTCACAGCCTTTGAGGCTGGTTAATAGCTCAGCAGCTCAAGTCCTAACCAAGGACCTAGGAACTGTTAAGGTATTATTATTATTACTATTACTATTACTATTACTATTATTATTATTATTATTATTATTATTATTATTATTATTTAATCTTTGGTGAGATTCACAGCCTTTGAGGCTGGTTAATAGCTCAGCAGCTCGAGTCCTAACCAAGGACCTAGGAACTGTTAAGGTATCGTCGGAGGATGTAAGCTGTTCCGAGTAAGGTGGTTTTTTGTAGAGTCAAAATGTTCAAGTCCGGCAAATTTAGAATTTCTAAATAGCGGGGTCGCCCTTTGGGTATTGCTCCAAGGGCTCCAATTACAATCGGGACAGCACACAATTTCTTTTTCCACAGTCGCTCAACTTCAATTTGCAAGTCCCGGTACTTTGTGATTTTTTCTTGCTGCTTATCTTCAATCCGTGCATCACCAGGTATTGCAATGTCAATGAACCATACTTTTTTCTTTTCAACTATTGTTATGTCAGGTGTGTTGTGGACCAAGTGCCTGTCAGTCTGAATCCTAAAGTCCCACAAGATCTTGAGTTTCTCATTCTCTAAAACTTCCTCAACCTGATGTTCCCAGTGGTTTTTGCTGTACTCAAATCCAAACTTCTGGCACAATTTCCAGTGAATGATCTTAGCAAAGCGGTCATGGCGTTGTAGGTAGTCAGTTTGTCAAATTTTGCTGCACCCACAACGGCGCTGGAAAAAGTGACTTATGACCGTGTTCCACAGTTACGACCTTAGCGGCTTCCCCCATGATGCTGTGATCAAAATTCAAACGTTTGGCAACTACTGGTTCCTATTTATGATGGTTGCGGTCAACCCCTTTTGCGGCCTTCTGACAAGCAAAATAACTTTGAACGGTCGCTAAATGAACAAGTCGAAGACTAGCTGGTTCCTGAGCGTCCCAAATTTTGATCGTGCGACTTATGGGTGCTGCTGTGATGGCTGTGATTTAGGAGGAATCCTAAGTCACTTTTTCCCCCCAGGCCTGGTTGTATCTTCGAGTGGTCACTAAACGGAACGGTTGTAGATTATTATTTTTTTAATTTGATTTATATGCTGCCCTTCTCCGGAGACTCAGGGCGGCTTACAGTGCGTTAAGCAATAGCCTTCATACTTTTGTATATTTATACAAAGTCAGCTTATTGCCCCCACAAACTGAGTCCTCAATTTACTCACCTTAGAAAGGATGGAAGGCTGAGTCGACCTCGAGCCTGGTGAGATTTGAACTTACAGTAATTGCAGACAGCTTGATGTTAATAACAGTTAATAACAGTGCTTTAGTCTGCTGCGCCACCAGGCTCCTTCCTGGTGGCGCAGATTGAGGACAGATTAAGGTTACAGATCCCTGAGATTATGGTTTAGCTAGCTGGATTCTTCTTCCATTTTGTTTTTTTTTTTAAATGTGAGCAGAGGACACCTCATCGAGAAGGTCTCCGGGATGGACTGTGGCCATCTGCAAGGTAGCCTGAGACGTTGATGGACATTATCGGGATGCTTGGGAAAGATGCCAAGGGCATGGATGCCCGCCTCCCCCCATCCAAGCAAAGTTTTACCCTTCGGCCTTGGGTGAGGAGACCCTGCTGTCCAAGGAAATCTGAGGACATCCGAAGATGGCCCAACTCATGGAAGTGAGATCTAGCAAGATCTAAGATTCTTCTCTTGGGTGGGGCTTGATGCTTCCTATTTATACCTCTCCTTGGTAAGTCATATTTTGTCCGGCGAAAAACCCAAAAGGAATTTTAGAACCATCCAGAAACGTTAGGCGACGAAGACACAACCCATCCGGGACAAACGTGGAGAACATCTGATCTTGCTTCATGCCTTTGTCCACCGTTTACAGATTAACAGAGTTGGAAGGGACCTTGTAGGTCATCTAGTCTAACCCTCTGTCCAAGCCGGAGACCCTACACCATTTCAGACAGAGGGCAGTCCAGTCTCTTCTTGAAAGCCTTCAGTGATGAAGTTCTCACAACTTCCAACTTACTCTACTCTACTCTACCCATTCCATTCCATTCCATTCCATTCCATTCCATTCCATTCCATTCCATTCCTCTACTCTACTCTACTCTACTCTACTCTACTCTACTCTACTCTACTCTACTCTACTCTATCCTATCCCATCCCATCCCATGAATGATTCATCAAAAAAGGAAGATGCTACCAGACTCCTTCTAATTTTTAGACATTATTTCACTCTCACTTAATGTTCCTCTAGAACATTGAAGCTCTGATGATAGGATTTCCATGGCTGAGTTAACCGACCCACTTATAAAGCTCATGTAAGATTTCGGTACAATTTGTGTACTTCCCTGCTCTAATTATCAATGTCCTTATTTAAGCACACAACGTCCAGATTTACCATTGGGCCCTATCTGACCAGGTTACACAAGAGAATTAATGCACAAAAATTGGGTTTTTTTTAAAAATAAAAAAATATCAAATAAATATGAGGAGCAGGGCTAAATTTGATGTTTGTATAGATGTTTTTTATCTGGCTGTTCACCGCCCTGAGTCCGAAAGGAGAAGGGCGGTATAGAAATGCGAATAAATAAATAAATAAATAAATAAATAAATCTATGGAAAACATGCAGCCTTTAAGGGAATTTGCAATTCTTTTAATGAGGAAAACGGTATTAAAAAACGGTGTTTATAAATAAGTCAACGCCAGGCCCTCCCTAAGGAAAAGTCATGGTGCTTGAAAGAAGAGCTAAATAGTTAAATCTGAATTTTATTTTATTTATTTTTTTTTTGTGCTCAGGGAGGTTTTGCAAGCACCAAAAGTTAAAAAGCAAAGTTTGACATGCCCCCCGCACAAGGACGACCCATGCCCACCCCACGTAAAAGGCATCACAGAAAGACAAAGACAGCCTGGCAAATTTCTAGTCCGTTCTACACAATTCAGAAGCTGAGCTGAATTCACAAAACCAGTCACACGTCTTACCCGTCTTGGCTTCAACACAATAGATTGCACGCTGTCAAACACACACACACACGCACACACACAAATCCAGTAGGTCACGAATCCATTGAAAGGGCGACACCGCAATTGCAGAATCAGCCAAGCAACCAGACCCACATACACAATTCACTCGTAACTGCACAAAGGTTATTGTACACCAGAAGCCCCCAAATTCTTCAACACATCAACCTTTTCAAGAAATTTATTTATTTATTTATTAATCAAATTTCTATACCGCCCTACTCCCGAAGGACTCAGGGCGGTGAACAGCCAAGATAAAATACAGATAATACAAATATTAAAAAATCCCTTAAAATTATTAAATATTTTGGCCGAAACACAGATTAAAACACCCAATTTATAAAATCACACAAATTAAAAATTTAAATTTAAAAATTTAAATTGCAGGCTGTTGCAACTGGTCTCCAAAACGTTGAGGATACGGAAATAATTTAACCAACACAGGTAGTCCTCGGCTTACAACGCTTCATTTTAGTGACCGTTCGACGTTGCCAACGGAATTGGGGGAAAAAAAGGGTCTTATGATCTATTTTTCACTCTTACGACCGTGGCAGTATCCCCGTGATCACAATGATCAAAATCCAGATGCTCATACTTACGACCGGTTGCAGTGTCCTGCGGTCACGCGATCCCCTTTTGCGACCCTTCTTCTGACAAGCAACGGGGAAGCCAGATTCGCTTAACAACCGGTTAAGCGATTCACTGAACAACTGAGGCAAGAAAGGTTGTAAAATGGGGGGCAAGACTCCCTGGACAAAGGTCTCACTTCAACCACAGAAATATTGGGCTCCCTTGCGGCCGTAAGCCGAGGACTACCTGTGCAGAATCCACTGAAAGGAACGGACCTCCAGGATTTTTCTGCTTTTCAAAACCGCTTATTTGCAAGCAAAATTCATAAAACGGCGAAGAAACTTTTACATCATGCACATTTTTCCCCCCAGTTAAGGAACGCGGTGGCGTGTACTTCCCTTCACTCATCCCAGCACAGGCCAGTTTAATTTTTTTAGCATCCCACCAGTTTGTTTTATTGACTTTCCAGGGTGGGGAAAAAACCCCCCGAGATCAAGAATCGAAGGACGACTTACAGCAAGTTGGTCATTTGCATGGAGATGGACATCGGTGAGGTTTCCAGCGAACGGCGCGGCCACCTCGCCAGAAGCACCGCAGAGCCGAGAGCCGAGAGACGCTTCTACTAACCCCCCCCCACAACCCCACTGGCCGCAGGAGCGAAATAGGGCTAGGCAATCCGACGGCAGTGGAAATGAATACCGGCCCGGCCCATCCTGACCAAGCAATGCGAGGGTGACTGATGGGGACATCTGTTCCAGGACGGGTTGCAGCCAGCTGAGTGGACGCGGATAGACAGGGCTCCGTCTGCGGCCTTCAAGCATCCAAGAAAACGGCCAGCGTTTTCCAAAATACAGTAGTCCTCGTCTTACGACCACTATCTAGTCCTAAATGAACCTTGTGAACTCTTTTTACACACAGTGTTTCCCTGAAAATAAGACCGGGTCTTATTTTCTTTTGGGCCCCAAAATAAGCCCTAGGGCAGGGGTGGGCAAATATGGCTCCTTCATGACCTTTGGACTTCAACTCCCAGAATTCCTGAGCCAGCTTGGCTGGCTCAGGAATTCTGGGAGTTGAAGTCCACAGGTTGTATAAGGGCCACATTTGCCCATCCCTGCCCTAGGGCTTATTTTTGGGGTGAGACTTATTTTTTTCCCCCCCCATTTACGGGAGGCCCATTTCTTCTGCATGCTCGTAGTAGGGCAGGTTGCGAGGCGCACTAGTGCCAGCCCTCCTCACAGGGTTGTTTTTGTGGGGAAAATAGGAGAAGGAAAGAGCATTGTGCATATCCGCCACCTTGGGCTGCGTGTGTGTATGTCTGTCCGTCTGTCTATCTGTCTATCATCCATCCAGCCGTCTCTTATCTATATCTACCTACTTATCTTCTATCTACCTATCTATTTATCTATCATCCATCCATCCCTATCTACCTACAGTACCTCCCTATCATCCATCCCTACCTATCTACAGTACCTATTTATTTTATTTATTTATTTATTATCAAATTTATAGACCACCCTTCTCCCGAAGGACTCAGGGCGGTGTACAGCCAAGGTAAAAAACATAGATACAAACATTAAAAACAATTTAAAAAGATATATATAAGTTTACCTATCCACCTACCTATCTATCCCTATCTCTCTCTCTCTCTCTCTCATCTCTCATCTCTCTCTATCATCTATCTCTCTATCTATCATCTCTCTCTATCTCTCTCTCTATCTATTATCTATCTATCTATCTATCTATCTATCTATCTATCTATCTATCTATCTATCTATCTATCTATCTATCTATCATCTATCTATCGTGACCCCGACTCCCGAGCCTGTCCTAACAGAGGAAGAGGACTCAGAAGGTGATGGGGAGGAACTGATAAGGCCTCCCTCTCCAGGACCCTCCTCTCTGGCAATGCCTCAGGTTTCATCCGAAGGCCAAGAGGAACAGCCTGGGATATGCCAGGAGGAAAGCATATCGGAACAACAACAGATCCCTATCTACCTACCTACAGTACCTACGTATCTATCTACCAACCTATCCATCCATCCATACCTACCTATCCTTCCATACCTACCTACCCATCCATCCATCCAATCTATATTTATCATCCATCCCTATCTACCTACTTACAGTACCTACCTACAGTACCTACCTATCATCCATCCATCCATCCATCCCTACCATTCCTACCTACTTACCTATCTACCTATCCATCCATCCCTACCTACCTACCCATCCATCTATCTAATCTATCTATATCGATCATCCATCCCTATCTACCAACCTAAGTACCTATCTACAGTACCTACCATCCTATCATCCATCCATCCCTACCTACCTACCTACACCTACCTACCTACTTACCTACCTACCAATCTACCTATCCATCCATCTCTACCTACTTACCTATCTACCAACCATCCATCTATCCATCCATCCATCCAAAGATTTAAATAAATAAATATCCACTCAAAATGAATTGGTGCTGCAACTGATGCAACTGTAAAGGTTCTTTCTCCCTCCAGCATGAAGAGCCAAGAAAGGGGGAAACTCGGTTTTTCAAGAGAATTTTGCAACTTTTAAAGCTAAATTACTAAGATGAATAAATCAACGTGAGCTTGGTTCGAAAGGGGAAATTTTTTTTTACTCCAGCTTGTTTCCTGGGATATCATGGGAGCCTCTTCATGTAAGGGAATATTTTTTTGGCAGCAACATAAGAAGTGATTTGGCACGACTTAATTTCTTAATTTCCACTTTAATGTATCTTCTTGGTGGTCTCCCACCCCAAGCATCCGGGGAGTCTGATTCTGCTTAAGCTGTTTTCAAGATGATCCGAGATAGAAAATCTTGACATCTGGTATATATGTTCAGGATCAAACCATCCTTCCTCATGCAGCCTTCTCTAAACTGGTGCTTGCCAGATGCTTCCATAATCCCCAGCCCTCGTGGCAACATCTAAATTACTAACAGTTTCCTGCTAGTGCAGGGGTCAGCAACCTGCAGCTCTGGAGCTGCATTGGCTCTTTCACCCCTCTCCTGCAGCTCCCTGTCACTCAAAATATGCGTCACAGCCGCCAATGTGCGACACCCACCGGCACATGATTTATTGAGCTTTTCAACCCCCCGGTAGGCCAACCATGGATAAATCCAAGAAAAGAAAAGTTTCAGAAGAAAACAGAACATTTAATTCAACTACATATGCTACTTCAAGGAATAGTCAGGTACGGGAAGGGTTTTGTGGCTCCCGGTGTTTTCTTTTCTGTGGGAAACGGGTCCAAATGGCTCTTTGAGTGTTTAAGGTTGCAGACCTCTGTGCTAGTGACACAAGCTCCCTTTTCCCAACCCTTTCTTTTTACCCACGATTCACTGAATCACGGTTTACTCAACCCAATATCCTGAGTTTGCACAAGCCAGGAAGTAGAAAAAAGAATGCCCGTTCATTTAATACTACAAACCCCATGGCCTCTGAGAGAGAGGCGAGTGATGAAATACGTAGGGAGGAAGCATGCAAATGTTGTGAGTTATGGACAGGCAGTCCTCGACTTACAACAGTTCGCTTAGGGACCGTTCAAAGTCGCGACGGCACTGGAAAAAATGTGACGGAGGACCGTTTTTCAAAGTTATAACCGTTGCAGCATCTCCACAGTCTCGTGGTCAAAACTGACAACTGACTCATAATTATGACCGTTGCAGTGTCCTGGGGTCATGTAATCCCCTTTTGTGACCTCCTGACAAGAAAAGTCAATGGGGAAGCCAGATTCACTTAACAACCGGGTTATTATCTTATCCACCGCAGTGATCCACTTAACAATTATGGCAAGGAAGGTCTCCAAAATCCACTTAGCAAATGTCTCACTTAACCACAGAACAGCAGTCGTAGTCCTCGACTTACGACCACTACTGAGCCCAAAATTTCCGTTGTTAGGCGAGACCTTTAAGTGAGCTTTGCCTCATTTTACGACTTTTCTTGCCACTGTTGTTAAGCGAATCCCAGCAGCTCTTAAATGAATAACCTGGTTGTTAAGTGAATCTGACTTCCACCATTAAGTTTGCTTCTCCAGAAGTTCGCATGACCACGGGACACTGCCATCGTCATCGTAAATACGAGTCAGATGCCAAGGCTCTGAGTTTTGATGATGTGACCGCGGGGAGGCTGCAATGGTCATATGTGTGAAAAACGGTCACAAGTCCCTTTTCTCAGTGCCGTTCTAACGGCGGTCACTGAATGAGCTGTCGTAAGTCGAGGACTACCTGTACATGGGGAGGGACCATGCAAACGTTGCGAAGTGCACCTCCGCAACACTTCCTTTAAGATAACCCACAACTCCTGCGATGCTGACACAATCTTTTTGCTTTTGAAGACTGTTTTAGAAAATCTGTTTCCTTTCCAGATTCCCTGCTGATATTTGGCTAAGAGTGAAGTTCCGATTTCCATGTTTCTTGTCCTGGAATGACTTCGAGGCCAGTGTAAATATTTTGGAGCACTTCCACCCAGTTTTGAGCTATTATTGTTTAAAATAACACGGAGGGTTGAGGTCTCAGTTCCCGACATCCTCTGCTGTTCACCCTCCTTTTGCCAGCTATTCCATTCCTGCCCGGTTCAAACTCTGATTTATCTCTTTAGAACAGCCTCTGAGTATCATCCAGAGATGTGAGGACTTCAACTCCCAGAATTCTTAGCAACAGCCCAAATCCTGGGTGGGTGGGGAATTAGATTTCCTGCTTGAGTAGGGGGTTGGACTAGAAGACCTCCAAGGTCCCTTCTAACTCTGTTATTCTGTAAATCTGTTATTCTGTTTTAAATGCCCCTGAAAATTTTATTTTATAGGTATTTTTGACAAAACTGATCTTGCAAGCCTTGGATTCTTGTTTACCAGTTCTCTTCTTCCCTGGAGCTACTGAAAATAGAGAGTTAATTTCTATGTCATGCATATCATATACACTGTTACTCACCCAGCAGCCCAAGACAAGGAACCTTTGATAAGTAAATAAAGACAAAGCAACCCGTTTGTTTCTGGAATTTTACGATCTGCTTGCTTTAATGTGCCTATCTCCACACAGGATAGGAACTGTATCAATACAGTAACAGGTTTACACGGCTCATTTTCTTTGCTGGAATTAATAAAGAGAAGATTGTTCTATTTAATACCTCCTGCAACAGCTTGTTCTATCTCTCTCTCTCTCTCTCTCTCTCTCTCTCTCTCTCTCTCTCTCTCTCTCTCTATCCATCCATCTATCCTATCTAATCCTATCTGTCTGTCTGTCTGTCTGTCTGTCTATCTAAATCTCTATCTATCTAAATTTCTCTCTCTCCCTCCCTCCCTCCCTCCATCTATCCATCTATCTATCTATCTATCTATCATCTATCTACCTACCTACCTATCTCTCTCTACCTATCTAATCCTTCCTTCCTTTCTATCTTCCTATCTACCTATCTCTCTCTCTATCATCCATCTATCTAAATCTCTCTCTATATATCTAAATCTCTATTTATCTTTCCAATTAATCCTTCCTTCCTCTCTCTCTTCCTCTCTCCCTCTACCTACCTACCTACCTATCTCTATCTATCATCTATCTATCTATCTATCTATCTATCTATCTATCTATCTATCTATCTATCTATCTATCTATCTATCTATCTATCTAAATCTCTCTCTATCTAAATCTCTGTCTGTCTGTCTGTCTGTCTGTCTGTCTGTCTGTCTGTCTGTCTGTCTATCTAAATCTCTCTCTCTCTAATATGTATACACACACACACACATGAGAAGGTTGGTAGATCTAAGATCTAGATTAGAATTTCTAATGTTTGGCGCTGTAAAGATGTGTGGACTTCAACTTCCAGAATTCCCCAGGGCAGTATTGGGTTGATTTATCAGCTTGTACATCTATTTGCAACCCAATTGACCTATCATCATTACATATATGAAAGGAAAAAATAATCAACGGGCTATACAAGAGCGGAGTTAAAAATTCAAAGCACTCTGTTCTTTTCCTTCCTAACGTTTCTTGGGTTCTCATAATTCGTTAATTTCTAAAGGGGACATCAAAACTAAACAACTACGGGGGTGAAATTCAAGGTCCCAACCGGTGACCAGAATGTCGAAATCCTGGAAAACAGTTCCCAGTCCATGGTTTGTTGACACACAACTGACCCAGTGGTGGGATTCACAATTTTTTAGGTCTGTGTACGTGGCTTGGTGGGCGTGGCTTGGATACTGTAAAATCTCCATTCCAGGGGAAAGATACTGTAAAATCTCCATTCCCTCCCCACTTCAGGGGAAGGATACTGCAAAATCCCCATTTCCTCCCAATCAGCTGGGACTCGGGAGGCAGAGAATAGATGGGGGCGGGGCCAGTCAAAGGTGGTATTTACCGGTTCGCCGAACTACTCAAAATGTCCGCTACCGGTTCGCTAGAACTGATCAGAACCTGCTGAAACCCAATTCTGACCTCAGCCCTTGAGAGGAGGAGTAGGTCATATGGCCGGTTTGAACCTTCAATGCACCCCAACGACCCATGAATTTGCCCAACGAAGGTTATGAGCAAACATGGGAGAAATGTCTACGAAGGCATCATCAAAAGTGGACATTAGTCACAAGGAGAACGTCCGTTCGCAAATCCCCAGGGATATATACACCAAGAGGTCAACTTTACACACTCCTTCTAAAGTCTTATCCAGGTATTCCTCGACTTACGACCACAAGTGAGCCCAAAATTTTCTGTCGCTAAGCGAGACGTTTCCTACGCGAGTTTGGCCCCATTTTACGATGGCCAGAGTCGTTAAGTGAATCATTGCGCTAAGAGAATTCGGCTTCCCCATGGACCTGCGACCGTTAAACTTTGTGAATCGCCGCAGCTGCTGAGTTAGGAACAGGGTCGTTGAGTGAATCTGGCTTCCCCATTGACAGAAGGCCACAAAAGGGGATCATGTGACACGGCAACCGTCATAAATGCGAGCCAGTTGTCTAAATTTGGATCACGCAACCATGGGGGACACTGCAACGGTCGTAAAGTGTGAAAAACGGTCCTTAAGTCAACTTCTTTCAGTGTCGCTGTAACTTTGAACGGTGGTCTTAAGTTGAGGATTACATGTAACTGTATGAGATATGGATACAAGCAAAATAAATGTTGAGTCAACTGGACCAGTTTCATGTATTCAACATGTCTGGCTGGAACCCTAAACAGCTGGGGAAGATGTGGTGGTCCAGGACTAACATCTGGAGAAGATTGGAAGAGCCCCATCTGTTGCGGTGGGTTTCTCAAAGCCAAATCAAAAGATAAATCAGGAATCTTCTCCATCACCCTCAACCGCAGGAATCATATGGATTTAATTGTTTCCTTAAGATCAAGGTTGACAGAAATATGCGGCCTATGAGGCCGGAGTTTTCCCTTCTTCCCATGTTGAGAAAAATTTTAACTTGAGAGAGGATGAATGAATCTTTGAAGCTCAGGAATTGAATGTGGAGTTGAAGTCCACATGTCATAAAGGGGCCATATTCCCCCAAGCTGCCTCAGGAATTCTGGGAGTTGAAGTCCACAAATCATAAAGGGGCCATATCTCTCCATGCTGGGTCAGGAATTCTGGGTATTGAAGTTCACAAATGGGGCATAGTTCCCCAGGTTGGCTCAGGAATTCTGGGAGATGAAGTCCACAGGTCCTACAAGGGCCATTGTTCCCTCATGCTGGCTCAGGAATTCTGGGAACTGAAGTCCACAGGTCCTACAAGGGCCATTGTTCCCTCATTCTGGCTCAGGAATTCTGGGAGTTGAAGTCCACAGGTCATAAAGGGGCCATATCTCCCCAGGCTGGCTCAGGAATTCTGGGAGTTGAAGTCCACAAATCATAAAAGGGCCATTGTTCTCCATGCTGGCTCAGGAATTCTGGGTATTGAAGTCCACAAATCATAAAAGGGCCATTGTTCTCCATGCTGGCTCAGGAATTCTGGGAGTTGAAGTCCACAGGTCATAAAGGGGCCATATCTTCCCAGGCTGGCTCAGGAATTCTGGGTATTGAAGTCCACAAATCATAAAGGAACCATATTTCCCCATGCTGGCTCAGGAATTCTGGGTATTGAAGTCCACAGGTCATAAAGGGGCCATATTTCCCCAGGCTGGCTCAAGAATTCTGGGAGTTGAAGTCCACAGGTCATAAAGGGGCCATATCTTCCCAGGCTGGCTCAGGAATTCTGGGTATTGAAGTCCACAAATCATAAAGGAACCATATTTCCCCATGCTGGCTCAGGAATTCTGGGTATTGAAGTCCACAGGTCATAAAGGGGCCATATTTCCCCAGGCTGGCTCAAGAATTCTGGGTACTAAAGTCCACAAATCATAAATGGGTCATATTTCCCCATGTTGGCTCAGGAATTCTGAGAGTTGAAGTCCACAAATCATAAAGGGGCCATATTTCCCCATGTTGGCTCAGGAATTCTGGGAGTTGAAGTCCACATGTCATAAAAGGGGCCATATCTCCCCATGCTGGGTCAGGAATTCTGGGTATTGAAGTTCACAAATGGGCCATAGTTCCCCAGGTTGGCTCAGGAATTCTGGGAGATGAAGTCCACAGGTCCTACAAGGGCCATTGTTCCCTCATGCTGGCTCAAGAATTCTGGGAGTTGAAGTCCACAAGTCATAAAAGGGCCATTGTTCCCCATGTTGGTTCAGGAATTCTGGGTATTGAAGTCCACAAATCATAAAGGAACCATATTTCCCCATGTTGGCTCAGGAATTCTGGGTATTGAAGTCCACAGGTCATAAAGGGGCCATATTTCCCCAGGCTGGCTCAAAAATTCTGGGTACTGAAGTCCACAAATCATAAATGGGTCATATTTCCCCATGTTGGCTCAGGAATTCTGGGAGTTGAAGTCCACAGGTCATAAAGGGGCCATATCTCCCCAGGCTGACTCAGGAATTCTGGGTACTGAAGTCCACAAATCATAAAGGGGCCATATTTCCCCATGTGGGCTCAGGAATTCTGGGAGCTGAAGTCCACGTCATAAAAGGGCCATTGTTCCCCATCTCTGCCTTAGACCAAACAAATCACTAACAAAAAAGCAAAAGTCTCCAAACTTGGCAACTTTAAGACTGGTGGACTTCTACTCCCAGAATTCCCCAGCCAGCATGTGGAGCAATCATGTGATTCTTTTAAGAATTGCATTGATTCGTTTAACAACTGTAGCAGGAAAAGGTCGCAAAATGGAGCAAACCTCACCAATCAAGCCCCTTGCTTAGCAGGGGAAATTTGGGGTTCAATGGTGTTGTATTACAAAGACTACCTGTATATATTTTAATTATGGTTGTTTATGCAAACCTCGGACCGCCCTAGGCTGATGTTCTTCAGATATTATTGATTTATAAAAGAGATTTATGTAGTTGCCCACTTTATAGCACACAACTCTGGCTGGCAGGCTACAATAATAAAAACACAAGCAATAAATAAACACACACATTACACTACAAACACACAAAGGGATACACTACATTCTCGTTACTCAAAGCCAGAATGCCACTGGGAAAGTTGGAAAGGATATAAGCATGCTATAATATTAGGACATTAACGTTTATGCTCCATTCAGAAAATAAGAAATTCGTTCACCTTGTGTCTATCCACAGAGCAATTATAGGCAGTCCTCGATTTACAACAGTTCTTTTAGGGACCATTCAACGTTATGACGATACTGAAAAATAGTCTTGTGGCCATTTTTCACACTTACGGCCATTCCTCACACTTTTGGCCATTGCAGCATCCCCACGGTCACGTGATCAAAATTCAGAGGCTTGGAAACTGACTCGTATTTATGACGGCGGCATCGAATAAATAATAATGCAATGGCTCACTTAACAACTGTGGCAAGAAGGGTCGTAAAACGGGGCCAAGCGCACTTAACAACTGTCTCGCTGAGCAACATAAATTTTGGGGTCAACTGGTCGTCGGTCGAGATGTGAGCAACGATATAGGTAATCCTCAACTTACAACCATTCGTTTAGTGACCGACGTTACAAAGGCACTGAAAAAAAGTAACTTGTGACTATTTTTCACACCATGGTCATGTGATCAAAATTCAGCGGTCAGGGCTTCTCCTGGATCAACCAGGGACTTTGCGATGTCCCTGGGATCGACAGGATGTGCCCTCCACTATCACCGTCTCTACGGGACGGTGAGGTCCAAAACGGACTGTCCAGCGGCGAAGATATCGACGGCGATCTTGGAGCTTCAACATCGCCCGCCGTACCATCACGACGCCAGCTCCGCCTCAAGTAGGGGGGAGGTGATTTTTATATATGACTGCTTTTTTTTCTTTTTATGCACTCTTTTTTTGTGTAGTCTTGTCTAATTTTGTTTTATTTTTATTTTATTTTTTCTTGTTTGGGGTTTGCATTTTAATGTTATGAATAAAATTTTTAAAAATTGATTTTATATAGAAAAAAAAAAATCACTTGATAACTGGCATCTGTTTATGCAGTGTCCCCGGGCCGTCACACGATCCCCTTTTACGGCCTTCCGACAAGCCAACTCAATGGGGAAGCCAGATTTACTTAACGAATGTGTTGCTAGCTGAACAACTGCGGTGATTCACTTAACAACTGTGGCAAGAAGGGTCGTAAAACGGGGCCAAGCTCACTTAACAAATGTCTCACTTAGCGACAGAAATTCTGGGGCCCAATGGCGGCTGTAAATCGAGGACCACAGGTTTTATTGTTGTCGAATTTATTATGTCATGGTCCAAAGGCACTCTGCAAATAAAAACACCGTTGGCTGACAACACTTCGAATCCCAGAATGTGCTTTGTAACTAAACTTTTCCAATTCTGTCAAGAAGTCAAGAGGTCGGGGTTAATCTTTAATGGGGCAGCAAACCAGCAATGGGAGTTTTCTCATCTGTCAGGTAATAAATTCAGCCAACTGCAAAACTTTGTTTGAAAAAAGGAAGGCGTCAAAAGCTATTTGGAAGAGAAGAAGCGGTACTGTGGCCCTCCCCTTACAACACTTTATTTAGTGACCGTTCAAAGTTACAACGGCACAGGAAAAAGGGGCTCCCCCCCATTTTTCACCCTTAGGACCTGTTACAGACATGGTCAACATTCAGACAGTTGGCAACTGGCTTGTACTTATGACGGTTGCATGTCCCTTTTTGGCGACCTTCTGACAAGCAAAGTCGGGAAACGGGGAAGCCAGATTCACTTAATAACGAGGTTTCTAACCAGGGTGGATTTGATTTAAATCGAGTCGATTTAAATCACAATTTAAATCATGATTTAAATCACTAGTAAAAAGGCTTGATTTAAATCAACTCGATTTAAATCCTAATTTTTAAAGAGCAACTGTCATCTCTGCTACTCCTTTGACCCACTGTTGACTCACTGATAGTCCCAGTGTTGCAGAATATACAGCATAACTAAGCTCCGTTTCATGCTGAATAAACTAAATTATTTATGTATCTTAAATAGAAAACTATCTTACGATAGATTTTCACCCCAAAAGTTTTTTATTAAAATAAATTCGATAAAAATCAAAAAAATCCGATTTAAATGAAAAAAAATCCGATTTAAATCAAAAAAATCTGATTTTTTTGATATTTTTAAAAAAATCATTGATTTTTATCCACTCTGGTTCCACCTTAGGACCAGCTGTACAAAAACTGGATGAGAAGACAATCTAAGAGACCTACACATTGGAGAAGCCAAGAGATATCATTTTAGCAACAGAGGCAGATTTCCCTGCAACTCAACATTCCTGAAAGATTAGCCTCCAACATCAAAGACTTAAAGATGCCAGAAACAGAGAATGGGATGAGACCAATATCAGCCATGCTGGCAGAAGATGAAATGCCATCATTAGAATAAGACAGAGAGTTGCAGCTGCGTAGGAGTACAAAGTTATATGAGCAGGCCTGGAGAAATATTTTACTGAATCCTGAAGCTCAGCTACTGTCCGTCCATCTATCCAATATGTCTTATTATCTATTACTCATCTATCAATCCCTCCATCCATCATCTATTTATCATCTATTGTGGAAATAAGGAGGAATTTTCTGACAGGGAGAGCAATCAACCCATGGAACAGAAGTTGCTGTGGGAGCTTCATCCCTGGAGGCTTCCAAGAAGAGACTGGGCTGCCATCTGTCAGAAATGGTGTAGGGTCTCCTGCTTGGTCGGGGGGTTGGACTAGATGACCTACAAGGTCCCTTCCATCTCAGTTAATATCTATGTTTCATGTATTATCTATCTAGTTAGCTATCCATCCATAATCTATGTATCTATCTATGCATCTGTCCATCTCTATAACCATCCATCATCTATTCATCGTCCATCCATCCATCTCATATGTCAATTATCTATTATTCACCATCTATCCATCATCTATCATCCACAATCAATCTATCATGTAGGAATTCTTTATGTATCTATCATCTATCAATCATTTATCATCTAGCTAGCTATTCATCCATCTATCTTCTATGTATCCATCTCTGTATCGGTCCATCTGTTCTATTTATCATCCATCCATCATGTCTATGTCTATTATCTATTACTCATCTATCCATCCCTCCAGCCGTCATCTATGTTTCATCTATTTATCATCTACGGTATCTAGCAATAGCACTTATATACTACTTCACAGTGTTTTACAGCCTTCTCTAAGCATTTTACAGAGTCAGCATATTGCCCCCAATAATCTGGGTCCTCATTTTATTCACCTCGGAAGGACGGAAGGCTGAGTCAACCTTGAGCCAGTCAGGATCGAACTGCTGGCAATCGGCAGTCAGTAGAACTAGCTAGCAATATTGCATTCTAACCACTGTGCCACCATGGCCCTTACCTATCCTGTATATCCATCTATGCATCCATCCATCTCTACACCCATCCATCATCTATCCACCATCCATCCATCCATCTCATATGTCTATGTCTATTATCTACCCTCATCCATCCATCCTCTATCATCTATGTATCATCCATCCTCTATCAATTATGTACCGTCTATCAATTATTTATCATCTAGCTAGCTATTCATACATCTATCATCTATGTATTCATTCATTCATCTATCCAACCATCTATTCATCATATATCTATTTATCGTCCATCCATCCAACCTCCACCCACATTCATTTTCTACCTGCACACAAAAATCTTATGAAAAAGATTGGGCTGAGAGTAGCTGGCCCCAAGCTGAAGGGAGATGAGTCCCCCCCCCAATCCTTTAACCACTTCAAGCGCCTCTCCCGATTCAAAATAAATACACTGATTATCTGAGACAGGGATGGGAAACAATGGCCCCTTTATGACCTCTGGACTTCAACTCCCAGAATTCCTGGGCCACAGTTCCCCAGGCTAGCTGGGGAATTCTGGGAGTTGAAGTCCAGAGGTCATAAAGGGCCATAGTTCCCCACCCTTGATCTAAGATTTAGGGCTGAAGGGATTCTGGGGTTCTTTTAATACCTGGATTGAGGGTACAGGTAGTCCTCAATTTACAACAGTTCATTTAGTGACTGTTTGAAGTTACAACGGCACTGAAAAAAGGGACTTATGACCATTTCCCACACGAATGACCACTGCAGCTTCCCAATGGTCATGTGATTTACACTCGGATGCTTGACAACTGGTTCATATTTATGACCGTCGCAGTGTCCCGGGGTCATCTGATCCCGTTTTACGACCTTCTGACAAGCAAAGTCAAAGAGGAAGCCAGATTCACTTAACAACCATGTTACTAAGTTAACAACTGCACGGATTCATTTAACAAACGCGGCAAGAAAAGTCGTAAAATGGGGGCAAAACTCACTTAGCAAATTTCTCACTAAGCAACATACATTTTGGGCTCAATTGGGGTCGTAAGTTGAGGACTAGCTGTATTGTCTGAAAGCTGCCAATGCATTTCCCCAGTTTAACTAACGATCTGAACCGGTCTCTCCACACGTCATCTTTAATGTAGCGTGCAAACTGGTGTCGGCACTTCCTGCGTCGGATGAGGAGAGTACATCTTTCTCCTTCTGTCCTGGCCACTTTTTACAGAGGCACGATTGAGAGCGTCTTAACAAACTGCATCCCTTTTTGGGTTTGGTGGCAGCAGTGCCTCAGATAGAAAGTCCATACAGAGAGTGGTGAGGACAATGGAGAAGATTATAGGGAGCTTGCTTCCTGTTATTCAGGACACTGCTTATAAACGCTATGTGCTTAAAGCTCCCAGCATTGTAAGAGACCTCCCCACACCCACTTCACGGTCTGTTTCTGTGTGTTCCCCTCTGGGAGGGGGTTTCGAAGTATTTCTATCAGGACTTCCAGATTTTGGAACAGCTTTCTTCCTTAGGCCATCCGTCTGATAAATCTCACAAGATTCATTTTTCTCGCCATGGATGTGTAAACATCTGAACTAGACTGTGTTGTTTCTCTGTGCCATATAACATATGTGGGTATATACACAAAGTTGTATTTATTAATTTTGTCATGTTCACGTAGTAGTGTATGTTGGAGGTGGTGACTCTTCGAGAGCTGGATGCCACGAAATTTCATTTTAATGTACGCCGATCCGTGTACATTCAAAGTGACAATAAAGTTATTATTCTATTCTATTATTCTTTAGCTCGCCTTTCTGCTGCCAGGCGACAGAAGTGGGCCTCCATGGCCCACCCTCTAAAAAGTTATGTGATACCCATGTCTAGTTTTGTGAACTGCACGGACTGGGAAGAAGACGACAAAATATTAACTCCTGCCAGAATTGGGATATGAAGTTTGGCAAGCAGTTCTCTTCAAAAATCACTCCTCCAAGTAAAATTTGCCCGTCCAACGCAAACTGTCTTCTCTTGCCATTCTTTCTAGGAAGATAATTAAAATTATTTTGTTCCAGCTTTTTCCTTCTCCGAACTTCAGTTCCCTGGGCCCTTTGGAGCTGCGGTAGAGGTAGTCCTCGACTTACGACGATTCCCTCAGTGACCATTCGAAGATACAACTGTCACTGAAAAAAGCGACGTATGACAAATCTTCACACTTACAGCCGTCGCAGCAATCCCCAGGGTCACGTGATCAAAAAATTCAGACGTTTTTGGCAACGGATTCGCATTTAGGATGGTCGCAAGTGTCATGTGATCCTCTCTTGCGACCTTCTGACAGGCAAAAACCAATGTGGGAAGCCAGATTCGCTTAACAGCCGTGTCGCTAACTGAACATCTGCCGTGATTCACTTAACAATCGTCGTAACGGGAGGCCAAGCTCACGGAACAAATGTCTCGCTCAGCAAAGCAGGAACTTTTGGCTCAGTGGTGGGTCGTAAGTCGAGGACTCCCTGCACTACAATTCCAATGTTTTGCAACCACCTCGTGCTTATGGGGAAATTCTGAGATCGGAAACCTAAAATATCTGGATAATCTCCCGGTGAACAGGCCTAGAAGGATAGGACGAAACGCAGCGAGGTCCCTGGCACTACTCTTTGGCCGACAAAAATCAGCAGGAGCGTTTCCCCCGTTTTTAAAAGAGAAGAACATAATAAAAACTGTGGTGTAAGCACTACGATAAGCTGAATTCTTTCTTTTTTTAAAAAAAAAAACAATAAAAAACATCCCCTCGAATTGATCCCTGCTGAGGCAGAATATTCTGGCAGTGTCATGCCATCAATACAGTTCTTCCCTGCTTGCCGTGAAATGAAGTATTTGTCCAGTCATAAAAATATTGCCCATCCCTGCAATCAAATTCAGATGAATCTCTGGTTACACCTAACCGGGAATAAGCCACTTGTCTGAAGCATTTTAATGAGTTTTGGAGCAGAAGCAAAATCTTTAGCTTAGAAAATTCTGCAGAGTCTCCTCGATTTATGACCACAAGCGAGCCCAAAGTTTGTTGCTAAGCGAGAAAGTGGATAAGTGAATTCCCCCTTTTATAACCTTTTTTTTGCCACCGTTGTTAAGTGAATCACCGCGGTTGGGTAAGTTAGTCACCGAGTTGTTAAGTGAATCTGGCTTCCTCATTGACTTTGCTCATTGGAAGGTCGTAAAGAGGGGGAATGACGTGACCCATGGGGACACAGCAACGGTCATAAGTATGAACCCGTTGCCAAGTGTCTCAATTTTTATCACGTGATCATGGGGATGCTGCAAAGAGCTTAACTTTAAAAAACGGTCATAAGTCACCTATTTCAGTGCCGCTGTCACTTCGAACGGTCACTAAATGAACTATCGTATGTCGAGGACTACCTATATTGACTACATATCAAGGATTTCCTATCACCGGGATACAACACCGCTACTCTGGACCGCTAGTTCCTCAGAAGTTTACTTTATCAATACTCCCTTCAAATGAGCTTTTCTTCTGAAGAAAAGTAAATTTACGGAGCAGTTCAGAGGCGGGGAAGAAGTTTGAAAATTAACTTGCCAGGCCCGGTTAAAAGAGCTACACATCTACTCCATATACCGTTTATTAATGTTTAATTTCAACAAAACATCGAGTTCTCAATGTGTGCAGAAAAAACATCCTATAAATGAGGCAGGAAAAAGGGGTGTGAGGTGAACTCCCTACAGGGATGACAACTAGGAGAGAAGAGGAGAGAAGGGAAAAGAAAGGAAGAAAAGGGAAGGGAAGGGAAGGGAAGGGAAAAGAAGGGAAGGGAAGGGAAAAGAAGGGAAGGGAAAAGAAGGGAAGAAAAGGGAAGGGGAAGGGAAAAGAAAGGAAGGGAAGGGAAAAGAAGGGAACAGAAGGGAAAAGAAAGGAAGAAAAGGGAAGGGAAGGGAAAGGAAGGGAAGGGAAGGGAAAAGAAAGGAAGGGAAGGGAAGGGAAGGAAAGAGAAGAGAAGAGAAGAGAAGAGAAGAGAAGAGAAGAGAAGAGAAGAGAAGAGAAGAGAAGAGAAGAGAAGAGAAGAGAAAAAGGAAGGGAAGGGAAGGGAAAAGAAAAGAAAAGAAAGGAAGAAAAGGGAAGGGAAAAGAAAGGAAGGGAAGGGAAAAGAAAGGAAGAAAAGGGAAGGGAAGGGAAGAGGAAGGGAAGAGAAGAGAAAGGAAGGAGAGACAGAGGAAGGGGAAGGAGGAAAGGGAAAGGGAAAGGAAAGGAAGATAATACTATCTGAAATGTAATATTCTGGCATAATTATGCCGCCAATAAATAAATAAACGACATGCACCAAGGGATCATCTTGGAAAAGATAAACTTGCTCCGGCATAAACAAACAAGTAAGTAAATCATGACATGCAAAACCTTAGAAAAAAATAAAATAAATGTACCCGGACAGAGCTGTTCAAAGCCTTCTGTTTAGAGAACAGCCTTATAAATGAGAAAGCAACAGAAAAACTAACAGAAGACCCGGACATGAAGGAGGAGAGTTGTCTGGCAATGCAGCGACAGAAGTCCCCATTTTTTTTATTATTTTTAAATCGGATCCTAAAGTTCTCTTCTGCATTTAGCAGGGATCCTGCACGAGGCAACCCCCGAGATGTTCTTGCGGGGTTGCTAAGCACAGTTTCTGCACGATTTCGGAGATGAAAAGAAAGGAGAGGCAGGAAGGGCATCGCGCCATTGCCAAATCTTGCCAAGAGTTCTTTTCACCCATCTATACACCACCACACACACACACACACACACACACACCCCTAGTGCGACAGGATGCTGGATATTTGCACAAGGAAGAAGCAGGGAGTCAACTCAAGGAGTGAGGGAACCACACCAGCCGGAGTTACGAGCACCCATGAACAAAACCAGTTGTTCTGCTAAGCTTTTCTCCAGCTGCAATTTTAAAATTCCCTCTCTCAGCTCAGCCTATGGATTTTTCCTTCCTTCTTTTCTTCCCTTCTCTTTCTCTTTCTCCTTTCTTCCTTCTTTTTCTTCCTTCTCTTTCTCTTTTCCTTCCTTCTCTTTCTCTTTCCTCTTGTTCATTTTCTTTCATTCCTTCTTTTTTCTTTCTCTATCCTTCCTTTTTTCTTTCCTTTCTTTTTCCTTCCTTCTTTCTCTTTCCTCTCGTTCTTTTTCCTTCCTTCCTTCTTTTTTCTTTCCTCTCGTTCTTTTTCCTTCCTTCTCTTTCCTCTTTTTCCTTCCTTCCTTCCTTTTTCTTTATCCTTCCTTCCTTCTTTCTCTTTCCTTTCTTTCTTTTTCCTTCCTTCTCTTTCTTTTCTTTCTTTTTCCTTCCTTCCTTCTTTCTTTCTTTTTCTTTCCTTCATTCTTTCTTCTTTTTTCTTCCTTCTTTCTTTCACTTTTCTTTTTCCTTCCCTTTCTTTCCTCTCATTCTTCCCTCATTCCTTTTTTCTTTCTCTTTATCCTTCCTTCTTTCTCTTTCCTTTCTTTTTCCTTCCTTCCTTTTCTTTCTTTCCTCTTTCTTTTTCCTTCCTTCCATCCTTCCTTCTCTTTCTCTATCCTTCCTTCCTTTTTTCTTTCTCTTTCTTTATCCTTCCTTCCTTCTTTCTCTTTCCTCTTTCTTTTTCCTTCCTTCTCTTTCTCTTTCTTGCTCTTTCCTTCCTTCTCTTTCTCTTTCTCTTTCCTCTCTTTCTTCTTCCTTCCTTCCTTCCCTCCCCTCCCTGCAAGAGAAGCAGATGCTTTTCTGCCACGCCAACGCCTGGCCTCCTCGGTGTCCAGACACCCAAGGGATCCTTCGCGTCTGCCTCCCTTTGCCCAAAGCCAGGAAAATTGCAAGAGGAAAGCTTTTTCCTTCCGCAGGTTTTGAAAGAGGCGAAGCTGGGTGGTCTGCTTCGTGGCTTTTGAAGCCCAGATGGAGAGGAAGAGAGCAGGGATCTCTTGGAATTCAAGGGGGGGGAGGAGAGAATAATTTGTCTTTTGAGTTGCTTTCTCGCTCTAAAAGCCAGATCAATATAAACCGGAGCTGAACGGACAGCACACGCTCGGACACCGGCCAAATCAAATAGCAAGGACTGAATTAGAAATTAGGACAGTACCGTAGGGAGCTGCCTTCCCCCTTCCTTCCCTCCCTTCCTCTCTTCCTCCCACCCACCCCCCAGGCAAGGAAGCCCAGCCCTACAAAATGTCCCAGCTGACAAAACAGTGCATTGCAAAAAAAAAAATAAAAAATAAAAATAAAAGGCAGAGATACCTTCTATCCACACCTTTCCAGCTTCAGGGATTTAAACCGACCCCAAAAACCCACCCACCCAATAGACCTGGTTGGAAGGATGCACCCCACTGCTCTGGAATGAAGGACACACAAGACAGACGGACACACACACACACACACTTATAGAGAGACACACACGGTTTTCCTAGCCGGATCGCAGAGGCAAATCCAGGATTTCACCGAGCAGGTGCCAATGCGGTGATCCTACGGTGGCACCCCCTCCTTTGAGAAAACCATGCAATTAAAGAGAAGGAAGGTTGACCCCCCCCCAATCAGGGGAATCCGTCGGGTGCCCCCAACTCCCCAGAAGATCCAGGGACCCCCCCCAAAATGAGGTGTACTTGGAAAGATGTCCCCAAGAAGCAAAGATTAGACGAGAGAAGAGGGATCTGGGGCTTCTTCTCCCCACTTCTTGTTCTCCTAAGAGAAGAGGGGGGCCCCCTCCCCTCAATGGGGTCACGGGGAAGAATCTAATTTATGGAGTCCTGGAGCCAAATCCCACCCCTCCTGTCACCCCTCCTTGACAGCTCAAGGGGGTCTAAGAGCTGTCCATGATGGGGGGGCATCTTCTCATAGATCTGCCTCCCAACGCCAGGCTGGACTGCCCCCCTCCCCTTTCGTGCAATTGCCCTATAAGTTGCCAAGGCCAGCCCCAAATTGCTAGCAGACCCCCCCTCCCCAAATTCCCTTACCCCCCCCAAGGCAGATCTCCCCCTTTTGGGGGTAGAAGGGTGGGGGGAGCAGAAAGGAAGGAAAGAAGGAGCAGCAGATTCTTTTCAGCTTCTTCCCATCCCCATTAAAAAAAAAAACTATCTTCACAATCTTAGACCACCCCTCACCCAGACCACCAGAGGGGACTACAACTCCCATCTTCCCCTGCAAGAAGCCCCCCCCCACACACACACCCTGCTAAATTTGACCCTCTTCTCCAGGTCATGCAATCCAGAGGAAGAAAAAGAGGGGGTGAGAGGGGGAAAAAAAAAAACACCAGCCGCGGATGATGGGCATTGCAGTCCAATGAGCAATTCCGATTCTCGAGCCCCCTCCCCACCCCAAATTCGCCACTCACCCCGTTTTCTCGCAAGTCTGGGGCAAGGAATCGAGGCTCCCTTTGCAGTTTTTTGCAAGCCCGCCCGCAATGAAGCAAACGGGGATGGGCGCGAAGCGTGTCCTGCCGCCCCCCCTCAAAGGAAAAGCGGGGAAGGGGGCGCCGGAGGGACTCCTTACCTGCAGAAGATGCTCCAGCCTCCTGCGCCGGCGGAAGAGCACTGAGGCGCCGCGAACGTTCCAATGCCGCTTTACAGCGCTCGGCGCGAGGACGCCGCCGACTCAGACTTACAGACCGCACGGCGGGGAGGGGAAAGGTTCCCGGATGTAGACCGCTCCGCCCCCTTTCTCAGTCGTGCCTTGCTGTGTGACCCGCCCTTGACTCCGGCCGGAGACGGGCAAGCCGAATGGCTTCATCCTCTCCACTGCGCAGGCGCCAGGGAGACTTTCCACTTTGCTTGAGTGAATAGAAGTTAGGTTCCTTTTTTTTAATTTTTTTAAAAAATAAATTCGCTCACCCAAAATTCATCCCAAGTCGGATTTTTCATGCATTCGGTCCAACGAGTTTATTTTAAGGGAGTAAAGGCGCCGCGAGCCAGCTTTCCCTGACCTGGTGCCCTCCAAGCAGATCAGGAGGGCGCCAGGTTGGGGAAGCCTGACTGGGCTTCTATCAGAAAAGCAATAAATAAACCTTTTTTTTAAATGCACGTGTTTCTCTGTGCAGAAATGTGTGCACCGCCTGTACTCGAGGAAGTTTACAAATCAGCAAAGGAAAGTTCCATAAAACTCACTGAACCCAGATTTAAAAACTATAAATAGCAATCCTATCATCATCATCATCATCATGCTGGCCTAGGAACCAGGAGGCAGTGAGTTCTAGTTCTGCCTTAGGCACGAAAGCCAGCTGAGTGACCTTGGGCTGATCACCAGGAGGCAGTGAGTTCTAGTTCTCCTTTAGGCACAAAAGCCAACTGGGTGACTTTGGGCCAATGACCAGGAGACTGTGAGTTCTAGCACTGTGTTAGATATGAAAGCTGGCTGGGTGACCTTGGGCCAGTCCCCCTCTCTCGGCCCAACTTACCTCACAGGGTTGTTGTGGGGAAAATAACTAGGAGCGTTATATATGTGTGCCACATTGCATTATTTATAAAAATCATAAAGGCAGGAGATAGGTAGGTAGGTAGGTAGGTAGATAGATAGGTAGACAGACAGACAGACATAGATACATAGATAGATGATAGATAGATAGATAGATAGATAGATAGATAGATAGATGATAGATAGGCAGGCAGGCAGGCAGAAACGGATGATAGATGGATAGGTAGGTAGATAGATACATATATACATACATACATAGATGGATAATACATAGATACATGGATGATAGACAGAGAGATAATAGATAGATAGATAGATAGATAGATAGATAGATAGATAGATAGATTCAAAATGCAGCAACCCATCTACTAAATTTGAAGTACAGGTATTTCTTACCTACAAGCTGTATACTTTAGCTTCAACAAAAAAAAATTCCGGCTCAGACCAATCCAGACTGTCTTTTTAAATGGAGCTGCAAAAACTGGGTAAAACAAGAGGAAAAAAAAAACAAAGAAAAAAAACCTATCAATCTGCAAGTTCCCCGAGGAGGCCTACATCTCACTTTGACTGTCTATTTTCTCAGGAACACATTGTGCTGCCTTATAACAGAGCGTGTTCCCACTTTTTTTGTGTGTTTTGGAGAACTGTTTGGTGTCTCTCTATGTGTGTGTGTGTCTGTGTGTCTCTGTGTAGGAGATTTTTAGCTCTAGTCACATTTCAATCTTTGTGTCTCCTCGCATCTTTGTTTCAGATGAACTTTTGGACTTCAGCCTTCACCTGCAATGAACCCTGAACCCAACTCGCTGTCCCTTCTCAGTAGCTTCCTCTTAAAATGGTAACTCTTTTAATATTATCAAGCTGTGATTTTCCTTTCTTACCTCTTATAGGGAGTCTAATGCAAGCGACTAACAGAATAACAGAGTTGGAAGGGACCTTGGAGGTCTTCTAGTCCAACCCCCTGGACACTATACCATTCTGGATAAAAGGCTGTCCAATCTCTTCTTTAAAAACTTCCAGTGATGGAGGCACCCACAACCTCTGAAGGCAAGTCGTTCCACTTATTAATTGTTCTCACAGTCAGGAAATTTCTCCTTAGTTCTAAGCTGCTTCTCTCCTTGATTAATTTCCATCCGTTGCTTCTTGTCCTGCCTTCAGGTGCTTTGGAGAATAGCTTGACTCCCTCTTCTTTGGGGCAGCCCCTGAGATATTGGAAGACTGCTATCATGTTTCCCCTAGTCCCTCTCTTCATTAAACTAGACATACCCAGTTCCTGCAACTGTTCTTCCTATGTTTTAGCCTCCTTGTCATGAAATAACATCTTAAGAAGATATGTTGGTCCATGTCAGTGGTACTACCCTGTTTCCCCAAAAATAAGACATCCCCTGATAATAACCCCAATCAGGCTTTTGAGCGCATGCACTAAAATAAGCCTCCGCCCTTGAAAATATTTAAACGCAGAGCTGGAAATCAGGTAAAACAGCAAGAGGAGCCCCGTCTTGCTCCATGCGCCCCAAAATAATAAGACCTCCCCGAAAATAAGGCCAAGCGCTTATTTCGGGGTTCAAAAAAATATAAGACAGGGTCTTATTTTCGGGGAAACACGGTAATACTTCACGAAAAATGAAACGAAGGTTTGATTTTTGCGATGGCTTTCAAGTGGGCCAACACTAACCTTTCGAAGGATGTCAGAGCCACCGGTCTATGGTCAGTCAACTCCTTGTTGGAGGGTTTCTTGGGTACCTTAAAAGGATAAACTTGGGTGAAGTGCAACTCAAAAATGGATTTCTGTCTCTGGTTTGCAAAGGGATTCAAATACAGGTAGTCCTCAACTTACAACAATTTGCTTAGCGACTGTCCGAAGCTACAACGGGACTGAAAAAAGCAACTTGTGACCATTTTTCACACTTACGACCATGGTAGCAGCCTCGTGGTCACGCGATCAATATTTCAAGGCTTGGCAAATGGTCCAGACTTGTGACGGTCACAGTGTCCTGGGGGGGGGGGCGGTCACGTGATCCGCTTTTGCGACGTCCTGACAAGCAAAGTCGACGGGGAAGCCGGATTCATTTAACGACCGTGTTACTAATTTAAAAGCTACAGCAATTCATTCGACAAATGAATTTCCCCCGCGCTCTAAAGACCTTTTTATTTCATCAGGCGGGCCTGGCCTAACTTTCTCCCTCTTTTTAAACAATTTTAATATTTTAATATTTTAAATATTTAATATTTTAATATATTGAGCTAAATCAGGAGCCTGGTTTAGCTCAGCAGACAGAAGCACTGTAATTTAACACCAGCTGTCTGCAATTAAAGTAAGATCGAATCTCGCCAGGCTCAAGATTGACTCAGCCTTCCATCCTTTCTAAGGTAGGTTAAATGAGGACCCAGTTTGTGGGGGCAATAAGCTGACTTTGTATAAATATACAAAAGTATGAAGGCTACTGCTTAACGCACTGTAAGCCGCCCTGAGTCTCCGGAGAAGAGTGGTATATAAATCAAATTTTTTAAAAAATGAATTTAATACTCAAAGCCTAAATTTGTTTTAAATTGATTGGGGTTTTAATCTGTCTGGGCCAAACTATTTAATTCGATTTTATTTCTGCTTTTTAAATTTTGTATGTATGTATTTTATTGTTGGCTGTTCACCGCCCTGAGTCCTTCGGGAGTAGGGCGGTATACAAATCAAATAAAAGTAAAGTAAAGTAAAGTAAATGTGGCAAGAAAGATCGTAAAATGGGACGAAACATCGCTTAGCCAATTTCTCACTTAGCAACATAGATGTTGGGCTCCATTGTGGTCGTAAGCCGAGGACCACCTGTAGAATGGTGTCACAGATAGGAGGAGGAGGGTTAAGCTATTCTCCAAAGCACCCAAAGTCCAGACAAGGACTAATGGATGGAAACTGACCAAGGAGAGATTCAACCTAGAAATGAGGAGGAACTTTCTGACAGTGAGATCAATTAATCAATGGTATGGCTTGCCTTCAGAAGTTGTGGGAGCTTCATCCCTGGAAGCTTTCAAGAAGAGACTGGACTGCCATCTGTCAGAAATGGTGTAGGGTCTCCTGCTTGGGTGGGGGGTTGGACTAGATGACCCACAAGGTCCCTTCCAACTGTGTTAATCTGTAAACAGCTTTCTAGCCGGGCATAAATATTGCATTTATAAACGACAAACTTACAATTTAATCAGTTGTCAGAAAGCAGTGCTGCCCCAGGCGGTAAGTTAAAATGGGAAAGTGGTACACCTTGCCCTAAACCATGATTTGCTAACCACAGTGGACCGAACAACATAACCCCAAAACAAACAAGCCATCTTAATTTAGAGCAACATCTCTAGAAGCACCCGACATTTCCTGACTTTACAGTGGCTCAATCAGTAATACAGGTAGTCCTCGACCTACGATCACATTTGAGCTCAACATTTCTGTTGCTAAGTGAGACAATTTGCTAAGTGAGCTTTGTCCCTTTTTTACGACCTTCCTTCCCACGGTTGTTAAGGGAATCACTGCAATGGTTAAGTTATTTTATACGCAACTGTTAAAATGAATCTGCCTTCCCCGTTGACTTTGCTTGTCAGGAGGTCACAAAAGGGGATCACATGGCCTCAGAATACTGCAACCGTCATAAATATGAGTCAGTTGCCAAGCTGACTTCAATCACCTGACCTTGGGGATGCTGCAACGGTCGTAAGTGGAAAACGGTCCTAAGTCACTTGTTTTTCAGTGCTGTTGTAACTTTGAGCGGTTCACTAAGTGAACCGTCGTAAGTCAAGGACTACCTGTAGTCCTATAAAGCGGTAGATCTAGATTTGCTTCTAGAATGGTTTGTAAACCATAGTTTGTGGCTTAGTAAAGAGAGGCTTCAGTTTACAACTAACAATGGCAGCACAATTTATGTGGCTAAGGCAGGCAGTTGTTAAATGAATTGCCTGTGATTTTACAAGCTTTTGCCATGGCTGTTAAGCAATTCACTGCGGTTGTTAAGTGAATCTCACGGTTGTCAAGTGAATCAGGCTTCCCCATTGAAAAAGTTTTTCAAATACAAGTTTTTCCCCCTTTCCCCCCCCCTCCACCCTAACCCCCCCTCTCCCTCCCCTCCCCCTGTGGCTTCTCCAAAATAAAACCCAAATTAATAACAGATTATATAATACTTTACCATCCTTTTGTACCACCCCCCATATACTAACCCTTTCTTTCTAACAATATTATTATATCCCCCTTATACTATACATTTCAAAAACAACATTCAACTCTAAAATTATATAATAAATTCTAATTTAGCAATTTCATCTATTCAACTCATAATCTATCCTTCTAACAATATCATTATATCCCCCTTATACTATACATTTCAAAGCAACATTCAAAGCAACTTTCAGCTGTAAAACTATATAATAAATCCTAATTTAGCAATTTCAACTCGTAATCTATCCATTTCCTCCTCCCCCATACATATATCTCTTAATTCAAATCTTTTACATATATTGATATAACATAACATCCCTTCTCCTAAACTAAACAATCAGTAAACTAACCTATCTCCACCCACTTTCCTACAGGTCTACATACATAATATTTTCAATATCTTTTATTCTTCTGCCCATTCCACTAAAAAAAAAAATATTTACATATATATATAAAATCCTCAATTGACTTTAAGTTTGTAATCCATATGATATCTTCTGTAATGTCTCCCCACTGACTTATTTTTATATGGATGGTGCAATGTTGATTGGGACATTTATATTTCCTGGTGATTTGTAAGACCAAAACATTACAACTAAAACAGCCACGGTGATACATCCACAGTTCAAACATCCGTAGTTTCATTATTAAAACATTTTTTTGCAAATGCTTAACTGACAGAAGCTGTACTCTTAAGCAAACTTTCTTTTTTCCATTCTCGGTTCACGGAATTGTGAGCAACCCAACACAAGGGGAACAGGTTAAGCACTGTTTATTCATTGATAACAGGATCAGTGAATGAAGAAAACAAACAGATTGATTAAGAGAGTCAACCTATGAAATGATTCGTGAAACAAAAGAGCTCGTTTTGCAAATACAGGCAGTCCTGGACTTGCAAAACCACAACATGAAAAACGATTGTGTCAACTTTTTTTTTTCAGTGCTCTCCGTAACTTTGAACGGGTCACTAAACGAATGGTTGTAAATCAAGGACTCTCTTGTACTGGAAATCCCTGGGCTCAAAGGTTTTCATTATGGAATGTTATTTGAACTCCTTGGAAAGAGAGAAGGAAGGAAAGAAGGAAGCGAGGGAGGGAGGGAGGGAGGGAGGGAGGAAGGAAAAAAGGAAGGAGACAGGAAGGGAGGGAGGAGAGAGAGAGAGAAAGGGAGAAAGAGGAAGGAAAGAAGGGAGGAGGGAAGGAAGGGAAGGAGGAAAAAAGGAAGGAGACTGGAAGAAAGGAAAGGAAGGGAGGAAGGAGAGAGAGAGAAAGGGAGAAAGAGGAAGGAAAGAAGGGAGGGAGGAAGGCCGGGAGGGAGGGAAAGAAGGGAGGGAGGAAGGAAGGAAGGGAAGGAGAGATGGAAGGGTGAGGGAGGGAGGGAGAAAAAAAGGAAGGAGACAGGAAGGAAGGAAAGGGAGGGAGGAGAGAGAGGGAAAGGGAGAAAGAGGAAGGGAGGGAGGGAGGAAGGAAGGAAGGCCGGAAGGGAGGGAGGGAGGGAAGGAAAGGAGAGATGGAAGGGTGAGGGAGGGAGGAAGGGAGGAAAAAAGAAGGAGACTGGAAGAAAGGAAAGGAAGGGAGGAAGGAGAGAGAGAGGGAGAAAGAGGAAGGAAAGAAGAGAGGGAGGAAGGGTGAAGGAGAGGAGGGAAAGGAGAAAGAAGAGAGAAAGAAAGAAAGGGAGGAAGGAGAGATGAAGGAAGGAAAGAGAGGAAGGAAGGGAGGAAGGAAGGAAGGAAAGGAGAGAGGAAGGAAGGAAAGGAGAGATCGAAAGGGGAGGGAGGGAGGGAGGAAAAAAGGAAGGAGACTGGAAGAAAGGAAAGGAAGGAAGGAGAAAGAGAGAAAGGGAGAAAGGAAGGAAAGGGAGGGAGGAAGGGTGAAGGAGAGGAGGGAAAGGAGAAAGAAGAGAGAAAGAAAGGAAAGAAAGAAAGGGAGGAAGGAGAGAGAGAGAGGAAGGAAGGACGGAGTGTATATTGGGCAATCGAGCTAACGCTTTGGCCTCCGCCTGCTTGTTGCCGTGGTGGCTCTGAGGCAATCCGGACGGGGAACATCCGATTGTGGTCGGGGCTTTTTTCATTCCCACCCATCTCTCTCCCTCCATCTGCTAGAAAGGGCAGATTGCACAAGGGGCTTAACTGGATCACAGGGAAAGGATTAATGTGCGATTCAATCCGCTGTCCTTGATAACTGACCCACAGGGAAGTGGCCGGCCCTGCCTCACCCGGCGCAGCCCCTCCGGGGAGCCGGACAAGCAGCTGCCCGCCTGGCTCGAAGAGTTGCAAGCCGGAGACATCCGGAGGCTGCCGAAGACGATGGCTGAAGGGGGCTGGGGGGGGGGGTCCTGGGAATGGTGGCCCATAAAGAGTCGAGTGGACCTTGGAGGCCGAGGTGGGCAACGAGAGCAGCTCTGGGATGGGCTGAGCCTGAGGCCAAGTCAGATGCTCTCCGAATTCACAAGACCATCAGCCTCCACAAAGAGTGGCAACCACGTGCCACTTCCAGCTGTCTTCCCTCCTTCCTTCCAATCTCTTCCCTTCTCCTTCCTTCCTTCCCTCGTTCCTTTTCCTTCCTCCCTTCTCCCTTTCTCTCTCCTTCCTCCCTCCCTTTCCTTTTCCTGTCTCCTTCCTTCTTTCCATTCTCTTTCCTTCCTTCCTCTCCACTTTTTCTCCTTCCATCCATCCACCCTTCCCTTGCTCCTTTTTCTCCTTCCTCCTTTCCTTCTCCCTTTCTCTCTCCTTCCTTCCTCCCTTTCCTTTTCCTGTCTCCTTCCTTCTTTCCTCTTCCCTTCACCTTCTTTATTTCCTCTCCAGTTCTTTTTCCTTCCTTCCTTTTCTTTCCTCCCTCCCTTCCTCTTGACTTCTTTCTCCTTCCCTCCCTCTTTCCCTTCCTTCCATCCATTCTTTTCCTTCCTTCGTTCCTCCCTCCCTCCCTTCCTTCTCCCTTTCTCTCTCCTTCCTCTCTCCCTTTTCCTTTTCCTCTCCTTCCTTCTTTCCATTCTCTTTCCTTCCTTCCTCTCCACTTTTTCTCCTTCCATCCATCCACCCTTCCCTTGCTCCTTTTCCTCCTTTTCCTCCTTTCCTTCTCCCTTTCTCTCTCCTTCCTTCCTCCCTTTCCTTTTCCTGGCTCCTTCCTTCCTTCCTCTTCCCTTCACCTTCATTTCCTCTCCAGTTCTTTTTCCTTCCTTCCTTTTCTTTCCTCTCTCCCTCCCTTCCTCTTGACTTCTTTCTCCTTCCTTCCTCTTCCCTTCACCTTCCTTCTTTCCTCTCCAATTTTTTCCTTCCTCCCTCTCTCCCTCCCTCTCTCCCATCCATCCTTTTCCTTCCTTCCTTCCTTCCTTCCTTCCTTCCTTCCTTCCTTCCTTCCTTCCTTCCTTCTCCCTCTCTCCTTCCTCCCTCCCTCCCTTTCCTTTTCCTGTCTCCTTCCTTCCTTCCTTTTCCCTTCACCTTCCTTCTTTCCTCTCCAATTTTTTCCTTCCTCCCTCTCTCCCTCCCTCTCTCCCATCCATCCTTTTCCTTCCTTCCTTCCTTCCTTCCTTCCTTCCTTCCTTCCTTCCTTCCTTCCTTCCTTCTCCCTCTCTCCTTCCTCCCTCCCTCCCTTTCCTTTTCCTGTCTCCTTCCTTCCTTCCTTTTCCCTTCACCTTCCTTCTTTCCTCTCCAATTCTTTCTCCTTCCCTCCCTCTCTTCTCCTTCCTTCCATCCATCCTTTTCCTTCCTTCCTCCGTTGCTCCCTTCCTTCCTGTTCCCCTTAAAGATCCCCAAATATACCCTTCATTCTCTATACTCAGCCTTGCTTTTGATCAGTGCTTCTGCAAAAGCTCACCCCTAATTTTCAATTACCAGCTGAATTCTAACTCCTGGTTCTCAGGGGTTTTAATTGGTTTTCTTACTTGAGCTGTACAGATCTCTCCTCCTCAAACTCCAGCCTTTCTACTCAGGAAATTGTTTCCATATTTCCCCGGCCTTTTTCTTCTTCTTCTTCTTCTTCTGGGGAAAGGACGGTGGCTTAGTTACGCATCCCCCAACCGCCAACTGGACTGGGAAACACCAGAAAAATTAAACTTTCCACTCTGATCTGCAGTCCATTTAATCTGGCCGAGTAGCACTTGACGTCAATGGAAATAATCTAGTTTAGGTGCAAATGGTCTCCTTTGAGTGCATCTTCACTTATTTTGGGAAGGGGGGAAAAAAAGCACATAAGCCAAAAATTAACACCAAGATTAACACTAGACTAACAACTAAGCTATACAAAAAAACAAAAAACAAAAAACACCCACCCCAGTGAAGGAACTACCAGTTCAGACAAACCGTGAACAACAGAACAACTAAGAAACCAATAGGTGAAAGAATAGTGAAAGAGCAAACCCATCTCTTGTAGCACTGATGATGCCACTTAGTTTGGTAATAAGATGTCTCCAAGAAAACCACCAAGCTCAGAGAGGCCCAAGTATTCGCGGACGTTGATACCCCAGGGTGGAGGTAGGAAACCACGCCCCCCCCTTTCCCGCCTGTGGACTTCAACTCCCAGAATTCCTGAGTTCAGCATTCCACAACTCCAGATGTTTCACCTCTCTTTTACTGTGCGCTAGCACTGATGACGTTACCTAGTTGGGTCATGAAACGTCTGCAAGGAAACAGCCAAGCTCAGAGAGCACCAAGGACTCCATAGTCGTTCTCCTCCTCCTCCTCCTCCTCTTCCTCTTTGAAAATCCCACCTCCTTCTAGCACTGATCTTGTTACCTAGCTGGATAATGAAACATTTGCCAGAAAACAAGCAAGCTCAGAAAGGACCTCACAGTCCTCCTCCTCCTTCCAAACCCCATTCCTTCTAGTACAGATAATGTTACCTAGTTGGGTCATGAAACGTCTACGAGAAAACAAGCCGATTCAGAGAGCACCAAGGGCCCCACAATCCTCTCCTCCTTCTCCTCGTTGTCTTCTTCCTCCTCCAACTCCTCCTCTTCCTCTTCCTCTTCCAACTCCTCCTTATACACCACCCCCTTCTAGCACTGATGATGTTCCCTAGTTGGGTCATGAAATGTCTGCAAGAAAACAAGCTCAGAAAGCACCAAGGGCCCCACTGTCTCCTCCTCCTCCTTATACACCACTTCCTTCTAGCACTGATCTTGTTACCGTGTTTCCCCGAAAATAAGACAGGGTCTTATTTTCTTTTGAACCCCGAAATAAGGGCTTGGCCTTATTATCGGGGGGTCCAGCAGAGAGAGGCTCCTTCTGTGCGCCATCAAGCCCCTCCCCTCCTGCGGGGGGAGAACGCGAGTGGCCCGAAGGCACCAAGCCGCGCGAGCGCCTGTTCCCTCCCTAGCTTGCACGCCTCCCAGACCTCACCATTTCGACGTGGGCGAAGATGGTGAGCACCCGGCTGGAAGCCGCTGGAAACGGAAAAGACACCAGTCGGACCAGCCGACTGCTGCCAAGTCTTCCGGGAGCCGGGGCAGAGAGTCGGCGAAGGGCGAAGTGTGCTGCAGCCCCGCTTGGGGAGACCGCGCCGCTACCGCCGCCATCCAAGCACTGAAGATGGCTTCCTCTACGGCTTTCAAACCGCGGCTGGAAGCCGCTGGAAGTGGAGAAGAAGCTGGTCAGGCCAGTTGCCTGCTGTTGAGTCTTCCAGGATCCGGGGCAGCCGCATGGAGTTGGAACCATAGAGCGGGAAGCATACTCTCAGAGCGGCTGCTGCCGAAAGAGTCTGTGGCCGGCTGGTCTTCGGGTCTCTGCTGCGCTTGTGCGGGGTGGCGCTTGCATTGCATTTTGGGGGTTCGTCCATATTTATTTATTTATTTATTTATTTATTTATTTATTTATTTATTTATTTATTTATTTATTTATTTATTTATTTATTTATTTATTTATTTAATTTGTATGCCGCCCTTCTCCAACAGGACTCAGGGCGGTGAACAGCCACGGTAAAACATAACATATAAAATTTAAAAGCAATTTAAAAGACATTAAATAATTTTGGCCATCAATTTAAAACAACCCAGTTAAAAACCAATTACAAATTAAAACCGCAAGGATGCCTCCCGGTGCCCTGTTTTGGGCCTGGAAGGCCTCCTCCACCAACCTGGAAGCCAAAACGGGGCATGTGGGGAGCGGGGCGCATGCACTGGGGACGCACGTCAGTGGTGGGTTGCTCCCAGTTCGGTCCGGTTCGATCCCGCCGTCATCATGGGTGATCTGTGCATGTGCAAAAGCGTGCGCGCGAACTCCCGTTGTGAACCGGTATTAAAGGTAAGTAGAACCAGGGGTGAAATCCAGCAGGTTCTGACAGGTTCTGGAGAACCGGTAGCGGAAATTTTGAGTAGTTCGGGGAACTGGCAAATACCACCTCTTGGCTGGTCCCAGAGTAGGGTGGGAATGGAGATTTTGCAAGATCCTTCCCCCAGGAGTGGGGAGGGAATGGGGATTTTGCAGTATCCTTCCCCTGCCACGCCCACCAAGTCATGCCCACCAAGCCACACCACGCCCACCAAGCCACACCAACAGAACCGGTAGTAAAAAAATTTGGATTTCACCATTGAGTAGAACCCACCCCTGTGTGGGTTCTGCCCCAGCTACGGACCCCAAAGAACGCAGCACACACAAAGTCTGTACAAACCTTAGTTGACTAAATTAAATCAGTCTTTTTCAAACAAAGGCTGTTAATTAACTTTCTTAACAGCCCACAAGAATCCAAAGAATAAATAATCGTAACCTTACTATGGTTGGCAGAAAGCCCAGAAGCAATTTGCAGGAAACTGATAAGAGAACTAAGATCAAGACGCGAAGGAGAGTGAACGAAGTTGTTCCCTGCAAATTGCCTCAGTCGTCGTCCTTCCTTAAATAGGCTAAGGGAGTGGCCAATTAGTCCCAAGCCTTACTCTCGAGGAGACCTCCTCCTGAGGAGCCACTCCTGCCTTTTGGCAGCTCTGCGCGCCCGTGCATCGAGAAGAGGCTCCTCCTCTTCTTCCTCTTCACTTAAGGGAGCTTCTGGAGGTTCTGAAGGCCCTGGCCGAATCCCTGCCTCTGGCACCACATCTTCTCCAGCCTCCTCACCGTCCGACTCGAGTGCCAGCTGCACAGTTTGCTGGCGCAGCACCACACCAGCCTCCTCGCTGTCAGAATCAGCTCCTAGCTGCACAGGCTGCTGACGGGCCACAACATCCTGCCATGCACGCCTGTGCAGGGGGTGCTCACGCTGCATTTGGGGGGTCCAGGCATGCGTGCGTGCATTCACACGCATGTGCACATGCTTTGGGCGACCGGCACCAAAAAGGTTAACCATCCCTGCCTTAGGATAATGTAAAACATCTGTGGAGACTGGATAATTTCAGAATAAACCGAGTAATTGAATCCGTTACTTCTTCTTTAATCCGATGAGCCCAGGCCAGGCCTAAGTATTTGACTCACCTCTTAAAGACCGATGGAAAATTATCCTGGGTAATAATTAAAAGGGATTGGACACTGGCGTGGGAACTGGGGGCGATGACAAACAGACTATTTGTCTGAACTAGCCTTCAACTTTTCCTACAAAGCGTGTTTCAGTTTTAATAGCAGCTAAAATTACATTTAAATGTCTTTACGCATTTGTGCCTTAAAGTCAATTTTGTGACTCTATGCCAGAGGTCTTCAAACTTGGCAGCTTTAAGACTTGTGGACTTCAACTCCCAGAATTCCCCAGCCAGCTAAGCTGGCTGGGGAACTCTGGGAGTTGAAGTCCACAAGTCTTAAAGCTGCCAAATTTGAAGACCTCTGCTCTAAGCCACAAATGAGAAGTGCGTTAAAAATTGTTGTACTTAATGTAAAAATGTATAGATAGTCCTTGATTTACGATCACGACGGTGAACCAATTTTTCGTTGCTAAGCGAGACAAGTAAGTGAGTTTTTGCCCCGTTTTACGACCTTTTTTCCCACCGTTGTTAAGTGAATCGCCGCCACCCCCCCCCCATGCCGCGGCTTCCCCATTGACGTTGCTGGTCAGAAGGTCGCAAAAGGGGATCACATGACCTTGGGACACTGCGACCGTCATAACTATGAGTCAGTTGCCAAGCGGCTGATTTTTTATCATGTGGCCAGGGGGATGCTGGAAAAGGTCGTAAGTGGCACTAAACCAACTGTTGTAACTCAAGGAGTCTCTCTAGTATTGACAACAGCCAACCCAATGAAGTTTTTCTTATGGTTTTTTTGGTTAACCCACCAGCTGTTTTTGGAATACAGGTAGTCCTCGACTTACAACAGTCGCTTAGTGACCGTCCGAAGTTACGATGGCACTGAAAAAAAGTGACATCGCTGTTTTTCACACTTTACAACCGTTGCTTTTATCCCCATGGTCACGTGATCAAAATTCAGACCCTTGGCAACTGACTCATAGTTATGACGGTTATAACGACCCAGCATCACGCAATTCCCTTTTGCGACCTTCTGACAAGCAAAGTCAAATGGGGAAGCCGGATTCACTTAACAACCAGGTTTACCGAAGCAAAAAAAATTACCGGTACAAGATTAAAATCTGGCTGGAAGAAATGATACAGCAATGTATTAAATTACAACCAGAGTTGTCCCTACTGGGTATCTTTCCAGAAAAAAATTAGGAAGGAAAATGTATCTTTGATTATACATGTAATAACAGCTGCAAGAATTGTGTACGCTCAAAATTGGAAATCAGGGAAAATGGAAGAAGGAGTAATAAAAATTTTTAGACTGTGCAGAAATGAATAGATTAACTTTGATGATTAAAGATAAGGAGGAATCAGAATATTTTAAAACATGGAAATATTTTTATAGTTGGTTGGAAAAGAGATATAAATGACTGATACTATAATTATGTACAAATGATGATTATGATATTGATTTAGAAATGAAATGTTAGAATGGTTTGGATGAATATGAAGAGAGAAGAAGCTTATGGAAGATGGAGAAGAAGCCTAGAACAGGGATGGCTAACCTTTTTGCCGTCGCGTGCCAAAAGCGGGGAGAGCATGGGGGAGGGGGTCGCGCACGCGTGTGCCCACACCCATAGTTTAATGCCCCCCTGCCCCACCCCCCCACGCATGCGCACGTGACACCCCCCCCCCCCGCAGTCCCCTCACCTTTGTCATGTGACGGCAAAAAGGTTACTGGTTACTGGCTGATTTTTGCCCTCCCCAGGCTCCAGGGGCTTTCTTGGAGACTGGGGAGGGCAAAAATGGCCTCCCACACACCCCAAGGTCTCTGGAGGCCAGAAACGGCCGGTTTCCCAACTTCCGGTGGGCCTGGAAGGCCCGAAAATGAGCATGTGTGTGCCGGAGCTGAGCTAGAGCAATGCTCACGTGCCCACAGATATAGCTCCACGTGCCACCTGTGGCACGCGTGCCCATAGGTTCACCATCACAGGCCTAGAAGATAACACCGAGACGTCACAGGGAAGGGAGGACTGATATATTAAATGTTTGTTTGTCTTAAAAAAAAAATACTAAAAAAACCCAACAACAACCAGGTTACGAATTTATCAACTGCGGTGATGGACTTAACAATTGTGGCAAGAAAGGTGGGGCAAAACTCACTTAACAAACATCTCACTGAACAACAGAGGTTTTGGGCTCCGTGGTGGTCGTACGTTGAGGACCAGCTGTAGAATATCCGCCGGCTGAAAAAGCCTTTTTATCATTTTTTAAATCTCATTTTAAATGAGATTCAGAGGCTCCTTTTAGGCCAGACCAAAGCCATAAACCCTCCACATTTTTATTTATGATGCGCCCATTCTTGTCAATCAGCAAAGCTTTTTTTTTTTTGGATCGGTTGATTGGCAGCTCTCCAAATTCCCAACCGGCTGGGAGAACCAGTCGAGACAGTTTGCGTTATGATCTCATTTGGCCTCGGCACATTCTTGTGTGTGACATAGACTCGGTTGCCAGAGCTTCCCTCACGTACAACTCTCTGTGTTTCTACAACATAATTAAGTTGTTTGCGGATGCGTCAGCACGCACAAAGGTTGGTCTCTTTCTAATAGCTGGATGCTTTGGGGTGGAAGGCAACTCATGGGTTATCGAGGGCTTAAAATATCGGGCCAACACGGTGTGCGTTCAGTAGCTGGAAATGGAATCTGAAGGCATTTACTCATTCGGCCAACCCCTTACTCAAGGCCTTCCATCCCGGTCAAATGGTTGTTCGATCTAGTTTTGAAAACTTCCCTTAAATAAATAAATTTAGTCTGAAATCTCTAAACAGTGCTGAGCTATTGTTGGGTTGTCCCAGTCCAGCTGCTGGCTGGGTGGAGAAAGTTAGAAGCCTAGTCAGAATAGAATAGAATAGAATAGAATAGAATAGAATAGAATAGAATAGAATAGAATAGAATAGAATAGAATATAGAATGGAATGGAATGGAATGGAATAGAATAGAATAGAATAGAATAGAATAGAATAGAATAGAATAGAATAGAATAGAATAGAATAGAATAGAATAGAACAGAACAGAACAGAACAGAACAGAACAGAATAGAATACAGAATGGAATGGAATGGAATGGAATAGAATAGAATAGAATAGAATAGAATAGAATAGAATAGAATAGAATAGAATAGAATAGAATAGAATAGAATAAGTATAGAAAGAATAGGATAGGATAGGATAGAACAGAACAGGACAGGACAGAACAGAACAGAACAGAACAGAATAGAATAATGAAGGATAGGATAGAATAGAATAGAATAGAATGGGAACGGAACGGAACGGAATAGAACGGAACAGAACGGAACAGAAATAGAAATAATAGAAATAGAAATAGAAATAGAATTCTTTATTGGCCAAGTGTGATTGGACACACAAGGAATTTGTCTTTGGTGCATATGCTCTCAGTCTACATAAAGAAAAAAATAAAATATATTTGTCAAGAATCATAAGATACAACACCTAGTGATAGTCATAGGATATTGAGAAGAGCCATGAAGTAAAGAAGGTTTGTTGAGTGACGTGAAACTCAGCCTTGAACTGTGTTTTGTGTGTGTTCTTCACGGTTTGCCTTTCCAAATATTTTCAAAGAGGACTTCTCCCCTCCCCTCTTACTCGGAGTTTTTGTTGATTTTACACGTGCTTCTGGATCACAAAGGCGAAGTAGCCTCTTATCTCTACGTGATTGTTCGCCAATCTCCAATCTTTCCTGCCTATGACTCAACCGGAAACGCCGCCTATTCGGTGGAAATCGTCCACATGTTGCTAAACAAAGACTTTACATTGTTGGCTTCTCTTCTTGGTAAATCAGTGTCCTTCACTGTGGTTCCATCACTCTTGGCCACCATCCAAGTTCAGCTCACAGAGAGGAAGAGATGAAACTGAGGAACATCTGGACAGGAAGAAATGATGGATTCCCTGAACCCAGTCACATTCCTGAAGTGCCTTGGAGACCTTCCTTGGTGTGACTCAACTCTTCCTGTCCTCGTCCCAACCATGTCTTGTTGATTTGACTTTCCTAGCTAACTTGGCAAGCTACCTTAATACATTGGTGGGCCTACATCTGTCTTGTGGGCATGTCTGTGAATGTTCAGAAGATGCTGTTGGGTTGATGAATAGGGTTTCCTCTCTACTTCTTAAGACCCAGGTGTTTCCTCTGAGAACGTTCTCAAGAACATTGAATGAAGGATCTTCCCAAGAAATGTCGAGGGATGTTGAGAGAGGGCAGCGAGGTTTAGACACAATGGCTCTGTGACGTACATCTTAATCCAGGAAAAGCTTCTCACGTGGTGTGAGTTGTTTGGACCGGAGGTGGAGGTGACATCATTCAGCTTCACGTGAAATGAAAGTCAGTGTTATGTAATCCAAGGGAAACTTTGAGAAGAGCAGAGAGATGAAAATGCAACTCAGGAGAGGACCTGGCAGATCTTAAAGAGACTTTAAATCAGCTTCTCCCATCTTGTGATCCTCCAGACAAGGTGATGGACCATAACTGGCTTTGTAGTGAGTCACCTTGCTCAACACGGGAGGTTTTTAAGCAGAGATTGGACAACCATTTGTCTGAAATGGTGTAGGTTTTCCTGCTTGAACAGGGGGTTGGACTAGAAGACAGATTAACAGAGTTGGAAGGGACCTTGGAGGTCTTCTAGTCCAACCCCGCACCCAAGCAGGAGACCCTACACCATTTCTGACAGATGGCAGTCCAGTCTCTTTCTGAAAGCATCCAGGGATGAAGTTCCCACAAGTTCTGAAGGCAACTTCTGTTCCATCGGTGGATTGTTGTTCCTGTCTCTGTCAGGAAATTTCTCCTTATTTCTAGGTTGAATCACTCCTTGGTCAGTTTCCATCCATTATTCCTTGTCTGGCCTTTGGGTGTTTTGGAAAACAGGTTGACCCCCTTCCTCCTCTCTGTGGCAGCCCCTCAAATAGTGGAAGACTGCTATCATGTCTCCTCTTGGTCCTTCTCTTCACTAGAGTAGTCACGCCCAACTGTTCATCGTATGTTTTAGCCTCCAGTCTAAAAAAACAACATCCAGGATTTGGGTTTGGCCAGTCTAGAAAAAAGAAGGACTAGGGGTGATATAATAGCAGTCTTCCGGTATTTGAAGGGCTGCCACAAAAGAAGAGGGGGTCAAGCTATTTTCCAAAGCACCTGAGGGCAGGACAAGAAGCAATGGGTGGAAACTAATCAAGGAGAGAAGCAACCTGGAATGAAGGAGAAACTTCCTAACAGTGAAGACGATTAACCAGTGGAACAGCTTGCCACAAGAAGTTGTGGGTGCTTCATCACTGGAAGATTTTAAGAAGAGACTGGACAGCCACTTGTCTAAAATGGTAGTGGTTCTCCTGCTGGAGCAGGGGGCTGGACTAGAAGACCTCCAAGGTCCCTTCCAGCTCTATTATATTCTAAATTTAGTGTTGTCCAACATGAACTCCTGGCAGTTTTGGCCACTCTATACCAGAACCTCATTTTCTTGGAGGAACGATCGGGGACATTTGGGTTTGCACAACGCAGCTGATCAGCTCTTTGACCCTCAATATGGTTTTTAGTTCCAGTTGTCCTCCTTTTCCTCTGCTGTTGAAGACGGAGACAGTTTACACAGCTCTCCAGATTCTTCACTGACCCTCATGAAGCCTGTGGGTGGGGGAAATCCCGTCTTTTAAATACCATTCCTTCATCGGGGAAAAAATGGTTTCCAGATGTCTTTCAAGGTCCCGCAAGCTCAGAATTTCTGTTTTGCTGCAGATCTTTGAGCAGGGGATCAAAGCAACATGATTGGGTAGATCGTCACGCATGCAGATCTCATGTTAAGCATGGACTTTCCCACTTTAGGTCAGGGCTAAGAGCCTGGGTGTCTACTACAGGATGTGTGTTCTGCCCCAGCTCCAGATTCCCGAGGATATAGACACACACCAACGGTCCTTATCAAATTTATTAAGTAGCAAGAATAAACCAAAGTCCGGCAAAGGTTGGCAACCAGCCCAGAAAACAAGATACGATAAGACTTTTCCAAAAATGCTCTGATGATAATTACAAGTTGTTTCCAGCAAGAAACTTACTAAAGGCGTGTGACTTAAATAGGCTAAGGGAATGGCCAATTATCCTCAAGCCTTACTCTCGAGGAGACCTCCTCCTTCTGAGTAGCCACTCCTGCCTTTTGGAAGCCCTGCGTGCTCGAGCATTGAGGAGAGGCTCCTCCACTTCGCTCTCTCCACTTGAAGGAGCCTCTGGAGGTTCTGAAGGCCCTGGCTGAGTCTCTGCCTCTGGCACCACATCCTCTTCAGCCTCCTCGCTGTCCGACGCGAGCGCCGGCTGCACAGGCTGCTGGCGCGACACCACACCAGCCTCCTTGTCGTCGGGATCAGCCATGATCCGCACAGGCCGCTGGCGGGCCACAACAATGTGTCCATTTATTGTCCATGGACATAGTAATCCATTTATTAATGGCAGGGGTGGGATTCAGAAATTTTAGCAACTGGTTCTCTGCCCGGTTCCTGGGTGGGTGTGGCCATGGTGGGTGTGGCATACTCAGCTTCCTGCACCACGGGAATGGGGCGTTTTCACCCTCCCAGACTCCGGAGGCTTTCCCCGAGCCTCTGAGAGGGTGAAAATGGCCTCACCCAGGCTCCGGAGGCCGGAAACGGGCCCGTTTTCGGCCTTCTGGTACTTCCGATAGGCCTGTTTTTCGCCCTTCCCAGGCTCCGGAGGCTTTTCTTGAGCCTCTGGGAGGGCGAAAACAGCCTCACCTGGGCTCTGGAGGCCCTCCGGAGTCTGGAAATGGGCCCATTTTTGGACTTCCGGTACTTCGGGTAGGCCCAAAGTTTTTCACCCTCCCAGAGCCTCCGTGTGGGCCCTGCACTTACCTGGCATCCAAAACGAGCTGGGTGGAGACTCCTGGGAGGGGAGGAGCGGGGTAGGGTGGGCAGGGTCAGCCAGTCCTTGCAACTACCGGTTCGGTGAAACAGATTAAAATTAGCATACGGTTCATCCGAACTGGTCTGAACCGGCGGAATCCCACCCCTGATTAACTGTATTATTTGTGTCAATGAAGTCAGTGAAGTCAAGGTGGCGGCTGGGACTATGCAGTTAAAAAGCCCTGCCCTTGTTTTACAGGTGGATCCTCGACTTACGACCACAGTTGAACCCCACATTTCTGTCGCTAAGCGAGACAGCTGTTCAGTGAATTTTGCTCCATTTTACGATCTTTCTTGCCACTGTTGTTACGCACTTGTGCCGGGGGGCGGGGGGGGAAAACGGGAACACACAGATGACCATGCCAATTTAATGGGCTTTGTTTTCTTTTTTTTTGAGCTGTTGTTAAGTGAATTCAGCAGTCGTAAAGTGAACTCTGCATTAGTCCCTTAAGCAAACCCATTGTCCTCAATGGTTTGGGATTTTTTGTTTTTTTGTTTATGAAAACTGGAATTAAATGCCAATTGCTGGCCAAAAAAAAGAGTCATAAATCGCGGTCACATGACCCCAGGGTGCTGCAAACGGCCGTAAACGCAGGCCACTCGCTAAGGGCTCGAAAGGCAAGGCATGCAGCTGCCGTAACTTCCAGGTGGTAAGAGAGCCTTTGGGGAGCTTTCATCATACACTTCGAACTGTCACTGAGTGGCCGGTCGTAAATCGAGGACACCCTGTACAGGTTGGATTCTGTCAATTCTGCTGCTGCCCCCTTTTGGATGTCCCTGGAAGGCCAACCGAAGGCAGACCCTCTGGTCCCTTTTCTGTCTCTGGGCTTGGCTCCCTTGCTATGCCGAGGAAAAACAGTTCCAAGGCAGTGCTCCCTAATGGGTTGCGATCGATAGTCTGGCTGCAGCGTGGAAGGAAGGCTGAGGTTTGCAAAGGCTTTACAAAGAGAGTCTAGCCGGCTGAGTCCCAATAGTAACTAAGGAGGAGTGTCTCATCAGAGATTGGTGCCTTTTGGGTTGTGAGTGCACAACAATACAACTGGCCCCTTCTTAAAGCTGTTGTTGTTTTTCTTCTTCAGCTCCTCCTCCTCTTCCTCCTTCTCTTTTTCTTTTCTCCACTCCTTCTCTTCTTTCCCCTCTTCCTCTTTCCTCCTCCTCTTCCTCTCCTCTTTTCTCCTTGTTCTCTTCTTTCTCCTCCTCCTCCTCCTCTTCTTTTCTTCTCCTCCTCTCCTCCTCTTCTTTTCTCCTTCTCTTCCTCTTTTCTCCTCCCTCCTCGCACTCCTCTTTTCTTCTTCTCCTCCTCCTCCTCCTTTTTCCCCTCTTCCTCCTCCTTCACTTCCTCTTCCTCTTTTCTTCTCCTCCTCCTCTTTTCTCCTCCTCTTCTTCTTTCCTCCTTCTCTTCTTCTTTCCACTTCCTCTTCTTTTCTCCTCCTCATTCTTCTCTTATTTTTTCCTCCTCATCCTTATTTTTTCCTCCTCCTCTTTTCCTCCTTATTTTTTCCTCCTCCTCCTCCTCCTCCTCCTCCTCCTCCTCCTCCTCAGAACAGTTTTTCCGTTCTGAGTTCAGAACAAACCGGTTTCACTCATTGTTTCAAAGGCAGATGAAACTGCCGGCAGACAGGAGTGCGAGGCAGGTAAAAACCCAGGCAGGTGATCCAATCGCACTCTGATGGGGACCACGCCCTGCGGACACCCTCCCACCTGCCCGACAAATTGCAAAGTCATCGACGGTTCTGGTTTCGTTTTCCATTAACACAGGTGTGTCCAACCTTGAGAACTTTTAAGACGAACGGACTTTAACTCCCAGAATTCCCCAGCCAGGCATTCCCTCTCCCTCCATCCTTCCCTCCCTCTATTGCTTCCTTCCTCCCTCCCTCCCTCCCTCCCTCCTCCCCTTCCTACTTTCCCCTCTCTCCTCCTTCTCTTTTCTCCCTCCCTCTCTCCTGTGTCCCCTCACCCCGTTTTCCTTCCTTCCTTCCTTCCTCCCTCCCTCTCTTTCTTCCTACTTTCCTTCCTTCCATCTTCCCTCCCTCCCATCTCCCCCACCCCTCCTTCCTTCGTTCCTTCGTTCTTTCCTTCCTCCCTCCCTTCCTCCCTACTTCCCTCCCTTCCACCCTTCCATCCTCCTTCCCTCCCTCCCTCCCTCCCTGCCATCTCCCCCACCCCTCCTTCCTTCCTCCCTTCCATCCTCCCTCCCTCCCTCCTTCCCTCTCTCTTTCTTCCTACTTTCCTTCCTTCCTCCCTCCCTCCCTCCCTTCCATCCTCCCTCCCTCCTCCCTCCCTCCCTCTTTCCCTCTTTCTCTCTCTTTCTTCCTACTTTCCTCCCTCCCTCCCTCCCTTCCTTTCTACCCTCTTCCCTCCCTCCTTCCTTCCCTCCCTCCTTCCTTCTTCCTTCCTTCCTCCCTCCCTTTCTTCCTACTTTCCTTCCTTCCATCTTCCCTCTGTTCCATCTCCCCCACCCCTCCTTCCTTCCTTCCTCCCTCCTTCTCTCTCTCTCTCTCTTTCTTCCTACTTTCCTTCCTCCCTCCCTCCCTCCTTCTTTCCCTTCCTCCTTCTTCCTTCCTTCCATCCTCCCTCCCTCCCTCTCTCCCTCCTGGCTGGGGAATTCTGGAAGTTGAAGTCCACAATTCTTAAAGTCATCAAGATTGGCCAGACTTGCAACCAGCCTCTGCAGCCTTCTGAGCATCTTGCCATGTTCCTGCCATCAAACAGCTCCTTGGCTCCTCCTGGTGGGACCCAGCCCAGATGCCCCATGGAGCACTTGAGTAAGAGACAGGGAGGCACCTGTGACATAATATGACAGCATGCTTTGGACCAGTGGAAGAGTGAAGTAACCCTTGTTGACAGCATCAGGTGTTACAACGAAACTTAGGCGAAAAGGGCCACTCCTCGTTCTATGCCGCTTAGACAATCACGCCCTGCAGAAACTCTGGTTACTATCCTTGGCAATGCACAATTACTTTCCTGGGTTGCATCACCGCAGTGCATCTAGCAACAAAAGTGTTTACTTTTTCGCATGCCAGGTAAAGCTTTTGTATCCTTAATTAGCAAACATCGGGCTGGTTTTCCTGGTTTATGAATATGCGGAATAAAATAGCTTCAAACATCTCTGGAAAACTCCACCCCACTTTCATTCCAAGGGGCCTTGTGAAATCTCTTTAGGATTATGGCATACTGTCTGTCTGTCTGTCTGCCTGCCTGCCTGCCTGCCTGCCTGCCTATCTATCTATCTATCTATCTATCTATCTATCTATCTATCTATCTATCTATCTATCTATCTATCTATCTATCACCTCTCTCTCCCTCTATCATCTCTCTCTCTGTGTGTCTATCTCCCTCCATTGTCTGTCCGTCCGTCCGTCCATTCTCTCTCATCTCTCTCTCCCCTCTCTTCCCTCTCTCTGTCTTTCTCTAGCTCCCCCCATTGCCTGTCTCTCTGTTTGTCCATCCATCCATCCATCCATCCATCCATCCATCCATCTAATTTATCTAATCTATTTCTCCCTCCATTTTCTGTCCGTCCGTCCGTCCGTCCATTCTCTCTCATCTCTCTCTCCCCTCTCTTCCCTCTCTCTGTCTTTCTCTAGCTCCCCCCATTGCCTGTCTCTCTGTTTGTCCATCCATCCATCCATCCATCCATCCATCCATCCATCCATCCATCTAATTTATCTAATCTATTTCTCCCTCCATTTTCTGTCCGTCCGTCCGTCCGTCCATTCTCTCTCATCTCTCTCTCCCCTCTCTTCCCTCTCTCTGTCTTTCTCTAGCTCCCCCCATTGCCTGTCTCTCTGTTTGTCCATCCATTCATCCATCCATCCATCCATCCATCTAATTTATCTAATCTATTTCTCCCTCCATTTTCTGTCTTTGTATCTATTAATCTGTCTGTCTATTATCTGTCTGTCTGTCTGTCTGTCTAATCATTTTCATTATCTATCTATCTATCTATCTATCTATCACCTCTCTCTCCCTCTATCATCTCTCTCTCTCTGTGTCTATCTCCCTCCATTGTCTGTCCGTCCGTCCGTCCGTCCATCCATTCTCTCTCATCTCTCTCTCCCCTCTCTTCCCTCTCTCTGTCTTTCTCTAGCTCCCCCCATTGCCTGTCTCTCTGTTTGTCCATCCATCCATCCATCCATCCATCCATCCATCCATCCATCTATCTAATCTATTTCTCCCTCCATTTTCTGTCTTTGTATCTATTAATCTGTCTATCTGTCTATTATCTATCTGACTGTCTGTCTAATCATTTTCATTATCTATCTATCTATCTATCTATCTATCTATCTATCTATCTATCTATCTATCTATCTATCTATCTATCTATCTATCTATCTACCTACCTACCTACCTACCTACCTACCTACCTATCTATCTATCTATCTATCTATCTATCTATCTATCTATCTATCTATCATTTTCATTATCTGTCTCTATCTACCTATCTACCTACCTATCATCCATCTACCTACCTACCTATCTGCCTATCTATTTATATCCTGCCTTTAATTTTTTTAAAAATAAATAACTCAAGGTGATAAACAGACACAACACTCCTTCCTTCTCCTACTTTCCCCACAACAACTGTGAGGTGGGTCGGGCTGAGAGACAGACACTGGCCCATAGTCACCCACCTGGGACTAGAACTCCATGTCTCCTGGTGATTGGCCCAAAGTCAATCACCCAGCTATCATGCCTAAGGTGGGATTAGAACTCAGAGTTTTCTGGTGATTGGGCTAGACTCACCCAGCCTGCTTTCATACCTAAGGCAGAACTAGAACTCACCATCTCCTAGTGATTGGCCCAAAGTTACCTAGCCAGCTTTCATGCCCAAGGCAGGACTAGAACTCACCATCTCCTGGTTTCTAGCCTTAACCACTAGATCAAACTAGCTCTCTTTGCCCTTTGAACCTAGAAATGTCTCCTAGAATTAGAGATTTAAAATCATTTATATTACTAAAAAGGGCTTTAGAATTTTGCTTGCTAGTGGATCCATGGAAGAGAAATTCTAGTGGGCTTGAATTTGTCTAGTCCGAGGGGGCAAATCCAACATTTTTGTAAACGCAGGAATTGGATTCTTGGATTTTTCGTTGTTTTCCCAGCTAAAAGCACCCCCACACGGAAGGGCTCATTCAGAGGTTTCTGGCTGTCAAAAGCATTACAGTCGGTCCTCATTTAGCGACTGTCTCTTTCAGTGACCATTGCCAAATAGGCAACGAAAAAGTAACTTTGCGACCAATTCTTGGCATCGATGACCTTCAAAGGTCTGTAAATAAAGCCAAGGAAAGCTTCAATTCCGATGGTAAGCACAGCGACGAACCGCCTTGCTTAATGACCGAGCCGCATTCCCAATTTCGGTCACTAAACGAGGACCACCCTGAATTATGTCATTGCAATGCGAACTCCGTCCTTTCCAACACAGAGGATCACATGCGTGGCTAAAAGGAACAGAACTTGCATCACGCCCAGCGTAATGCCCATTTCATCAAAGTCTTTAATCTCCTGGGCATGTTTGGACTCTTCTAAAGTTATTTCTGGATCACATGATCCGCTGGCAAATTCAGGAAACCTTGCAAAAGAAGTGCTGCGAACCAGCAAAGCAAGTCTTTTTTTTCTCCAAAAAGGAAAAAAAAGAAAGAAAGAAAGAAAGAAAATCCCCAATTAGTAAAATATGTAAGCATGGCTCCTTTTTTCTGTCCTCGGATAGCCCAGCGAATTTATTTTAAGAAACCGGGCGTGTTTTATCGGGGAGAGATCTGCCCTTCGAAGTGAGCAGGAAAATGGATTACAATTTACATCGGTGCCTCCGTCTCTCTCTCTTTTTTTAAAAAAAACATTTTTTAATTTAGTGACGAAGTGTTATACAATACAAAATCCAAAAGTAAATAAAAGAGCAGGGAGAGGAGAGGGGAAAGGGGAAAGAAAAGGAAGGAAAAGTAGGAAAAAGAAAAGAAAAAAAAAAGCATTGACTTCCAACTCTCTCTGTTGTAGTAGAATAAGACATGAGCATCAAATCACAGCTTTTTGCTTTTCCATTATAGTATCAGGGATGGGTTTCACTTACTATTACCTCTGGTTCGCCATATGCACGCACGCACGCTCACTTCGTGTGCGCACGCACTGTCCCGACATTCACTCGGCC